>NC_073388.1:53835426-54039780 GCF_028641065.1 Leucoraja erinaceus | reverse complement strand
TGTCTTACCCATCACCCTTGACCATCCTCATTCCAATGTGGTCCTGAACAGCCTGTCCTCAGCAGAGGCATAACCTTTGTACACAACGACCCACACCATCAACATTCGTCTGAGCCCAACATCAGTGACCTTTTCATTCATTCAGCACCACAACGCCACATGCCTTTGTCTCTGGCAAGGACAACACCTTCTCCAGCCCCCACTCCTCCTCCTCCTCTTAGACTGCCCCGAACCAGCCTTCTCCCCTCTCTCATCCTTTTCATCTCACAAATGCTGCAGGGACCATTGACCGTCTCGTCTTCTCCACTCCAATATCACCTCGTCCAAACGTGCAGCCCTCCACTCACTCAATACCAATCCATAGGTCTAAGGAAGGACCCTAATCTGAAACGTTATTGGTCTATTCCCTCCACACTTTTTTTTTTTTGCTCATTATAAGGGATCCTTAACCTTCATTCCATCATAGTGAACTTAATGTGTAGGAAGGAACTGTAGATGCTGGCTTAAACCAAAGATAGGCACAAAAAGCTGGAGTAACCCAGCGGGACAGGCAGCATATCTAGATAGAAGGAATGGGTGACGTTTTGGGTCGAGACCCTTCACTTAATTTTAATTTTTACCTTACCTATTAAATTTGAAATGAAAAAATAATACAGATGTACCAACCAGAGGTGGTTTTTTGAACAAATTTTTCAATATATTTCCAATTACCAGCATTTGGACATTTTTCCGTAGCTCACAGGAGGTTCTGGTGGTCTTCCACGATGAAGAGCAGCGAAGGCCGAACCTTTCCACACTACATGTTTGCAATCTGTAGGTTAAACAAACACCAAAACTTTTTTTAACCCAATTGCTGGTATAAATGTTTTACTGGCAAGACCTGCATTTGTACATTTGAGAAGATCGTGGTGAACCACCTCCTTAAACTGCTACAATGCAAGAAGCTACCCCCAATGATGTTAAGATCTAAAATTCTATCCAAACAACAAAGAAGGAACAATAGCATATTTCCACAGCAGTATGTTTTGTGGCTTGCATGGTAATTAAAGCATACTAAAACCAACATTCTAATTAAAATAAAAAGCAGCCAGGCAACATTTGTGGGACAAATAGCTAGTCGTTTAAGGTTGATACCCACTCTAAATGGTTGGAAAATGCCAACTCAAATTCTTAACTACTCTTCTGAATGTAACATTAATTAGGGTTGATGTTCAGAGGCCGCACCTTACTGCAAAAGACCAAAATAAACCCTCCAAGCACAGGAATATACTAGCCCAAATTTCAGATAAGAATGGGGAATCTGCCGCTCCATTAAATAAAGCACGAAAAGAAAAAATAATATCTATCACTGACATATGGAGAAATGCCAATTCCCAGCTCTATCAAGACCACAAACTATCTCAAACGTCTGTGCAAATTAGGTATAATAATGACATGCATCCGTGTGCTTTTGAATAATCTGCTTTTGCCATGAGATTCTATCTTTAGTAACCCCATCCATAGATTTCCTAGAAAAAATAAGGTTCACAACGCACAACAGACCAAAAACATTTCTATGAAATAACCAAAACAATTAAATTCAGAACTCATTTCATTGTCAAAATCAGTAAGGAAACCTAAAATAGAATCATCCATTTTATTTACCTTTTATAGTCCGTAACAATGACTGTCGCCCAACTCCCAGTAAGGTTTGCACTCCAGGAACACTGGGTGGGATTTCCTTATCCAACAGGGGGCCAATCCGTTGACAGATTTGCAGCAAGTGATCTGAAGATACATGTTTGTTGGCTAATACCTAAAATCAACATTCAAATACTTTGTTAAATGGTTTCTAATTGTTGTACAGTGGCATTGTACCCGAGCAGTCATTGGGAATGTAAATATAATCCAAATGTAAATTAAGAATAAAGATTTAAAGCACATGGTAAATACAAACAAAAATAATCTGCAGCTCTCCTGTTCCACAATACTTTCAAAATTAGTTTTCAAAATATTCGCTTACATTTATTGTTTTGCTTTCTATAATATGAATGAATGAATAGTTTATTTTGGTCATACATTAAAAAGAACAAATCTTTTACAATCCGTGTGAATATGAACCAACATTGTGTCCATTTCACACAACATTCACATAATCAATGACCGAAAAAGGAATAGGCTGAAGCCACAAAGCTTATTTTTGCCTATCCTATACAATCCATAAGATAACCCAGAATATCAGCATTACAAAGGAAAGAACAAAAATAAAATCTAAATATAATTTGGTACAAACTTGCAAGGAAAGTTTTGAAGTCACATAACAGTTATAACAAAATATATTAAAAGCCATGGCAAAAGGAAATTTAGTTCACAATTCACAATATCCAATTGCTTACACATGAATAGTCAGTTGGCATATTTCCATCTGTAGATGGTAGAGGTACAGCTAACAAGTTCTGAGGAATCCATAGCATGTACAGGTGCACAACCTTTATCCGAAATTCCGGAAACCGAAAAGCTCTGAAAATCGGACATTTTCGGTCCTGGAAAAAAGGGAGGGTATATTGCCCGGGAGAGTAGGAATCCCTAGACCTAGTACAGTGAGCGTCCACCGAGGGTCGCCCGGAGAGGTTCCGCGGTCACCTCTCCGGATGACCCGCGGTGGACGCTCACTGAACTAGGTCTAGGGATTCACAAAAATGCTGGAGAAACTCCGCAGGTGCAGCAGCATCTATGGAGCGAAGGAAATAGGTAACGCTTCTGGTCAAAACCCTTCCTCAGACTGCCCTATCAGTCCCCCCTATCAGTCTGGGGAAGGGTTTCGGCAAAGGGAGGGGAGAGAAGGGAAAAGAGAGAGGAAGGATCTGCCGGACATGCTGTGTGTGTGTGTGTGTGTGTGTGTGTGTGTGTGTGTGTGTGTGTGTGTGTGTGTGTTTGTTTTTTTTTGGCGGAGTCTGAGGGGAGAAGGGGAGGAGAGAAGGGAGCGAAGGGAGGGAAGGGAGGGAAGGGAGGGAGGGAGGGAAGGGAGGGAAGGGAGGGAGGGAAGGGAGGGAGGGAAGGGAGGGAGGGAAGGGAGAGGTCCAGCGGCGGGAACGGATGCCCGGGTCCGGGCGTGAGCTCAGTCCGAGGTTTGTAAACGTTGCTGCAACCCCCGGCCCGGCCCTCCGTGTATTGTTCACCGTGTTTTCCTGGAGAGAGGGGGGAGGGCGGGAGCCGGGGCTGTGTGCGTGAAGCACGGCGACTAGAGGGATGGGAGAGCTGCCCCAGGAGCGTGAGGGCACCTCCCCCTTCTCCATTCCACCTCACACAGACCTCCACATCTACCCCTTTCTTCCCCCTCTATCTCTCTACTCTCTCTCGGCCCGCAGCGATCTGCCGGACATGGTGTGTGTGTGTGTTTGTTTGGCGGAGTCTGGGGAGAAACGCCGGCACTAAGAGCGTGGGAACACGCGGACAGAACGGACAAAAGCAACGATCATAGGTCGGAATAGGTGACCAAAGATCTTTGTCGGGGACATTTCGGGTCGAGACCCCTCTTCTGACTGACTCAGGGGAAAGAGGAGCAAGAGCTATGGACGGTACTAAGGACAAGTGAATGGAAGATATACCGATATCTCCCGTTTCCCTTTCCCTTGACTATCAGTCTGAAGAAGGGTCTCGACCTGAAATGTCTACCAACGCTGCCCTATGAACGTTGCTTTCGTCCGTCTGTCCACGCTTTCCCTCGCTCTTGGTGCCGGCGCTTCTCCCCTCATGGCAGCTATTGAAAAAGTCGACCCGAAATATCACCTATTTCCTCCTATTATCACGTATTCCTCATCAGAGATGCAGCCTGATCCGCTGATTTACTCCAGCCTTTTGTGTCTGTCTTCGGTTTAATCAGCATCTGCAGTATGTGCCGTTTAAAAAGTACAAGGCATGTGCCGTTTAAAAATGAAGTGATAAAAAACATTTAAAACATTTAACAACACCTAAACTGTTCCCTCGCAACGCTGCGAGAGGCATAACTGAAGTCGGGTCGGGGTTACTGAAATGACGGAGGTTACGCTCCGGTGCGGACTACGCGTCAGTTCATTGTATTTCGCAGGAGTGGACCATCTTGCGCGCTATAAGATATTTGCTCCAATTGATTTGATTACTCTAGCGCGGGGCCCCCTTAGGCGCGGGGCCCAATTGGGAGAAATAGGTCCTATCGGCTAAAGGCCGGCCCTGACCGGGTAATTGCCGGGATCGAGGCGCAAACTCGCGACCACGAGCCGAGCACTCTACTATTGAGCCACATATTAAAATCTACGCTAAAAACCTTCCGTTCGGAAAACCGAAAAATCCCGAAATCCGAGAAGTGTCTGGTCCCAAGGCTTTCAGATAAAAGGTTGTGCACGTGTATTGCATTTCTAATGGTGACTAACCAAGTTAATTCTGAAAAAAAAAGTTTACCATATTGTCAACAACCAAAATTGATATTGATTAATCAAGTAGGGTGACCAATAATTCTGTGTCCTTGCTATGGTGCTGTAGTCTACAATGGAGCTGAAGCTACTCATTTACATCCTTACCAACAACCAAATACCGTCAACAGCTACCTCCTCCTTATCATTATTAATGTTTGAGGCTTTTACTATTCTTTGGTAATAACTTTAAAATGGAGCATGGAACACAACTTCAGTTATATTTTGACTTGGGTCACTGTCTGATATAGTACATTCTTGAGGATGCAGATATCTTCCATGTGTACATGTCTGCCCAGCATGTGCTTAATGAATGCTGGGATGCAAGGCATCTATGTCTCTGACAAAACAATTACGTTGAAAACCTTATTTTCCCTTCAATGAGATGCCAAGAATACATTGCAGACAAGAAGCAGAACCTGTAGAGTCTTCATTCTTGACACTATACATACTCACTGCCACACAGCAGATCTTATTGATCAACATCTCAGTCCTGGAAGTTAAGTGATTTGCCTTTCCAAAGTAATATTGCATTCTTTAAGATAAATATTGGCCACCTCAATGGACCCAAGATCAAAAATTCTTCTTCTAGTGAAATGTTTTTAATGCTGATTGCAGATGAAGACACAATGCCACATCCCATAACTGCAGTTATATTCACACTAGTACCAAGGGAGAACATGGTACAAGCATGGAAAAGAAATGTGTAGGAAAGAACTGCAGATGCTGGATTAAATTGAATGTAGACACAAAATGCTGAAGTAACTCAGCGGGACAGTCAGCATCTCTGGAGATTCCATTCCTTCTCTCCAGAGATGCTGCCTGAGTTACTCCAGCATGTTGTGTGCACCATGGAAAATAATTGATCCATAAGCTGACCTTCTGTCCAAGTAATGAATGCAGCACAACACAGAACTTGCTGCACTTTCATCAATCTAAAAAGACTGAAAATGTTCTGCCTAATTCTGTATTCGAATGGTTTTCCTGTGGAAATGGGCAAACAGCAACTCAGGAGAGCAAACAAAAGATGCCAAAAGTAGAGGCCTAAATATCCAAATCTTGAAATGACAAGCAATGGCTTTGGGGGCCATAACACAGACTCATTTTTCAAACACAAAACTACCAAACTCAAAAGTGTCATGCATGCTATGAAAATCACCAGAGAGGTTTGGGGTTCAACCATTTTCTTTCTAGCATCAGGTGGAGTCCATGGTACTGGCATTACCAAATCCACAAAAGCAAAGAAAAGTACAGTTTGCTCAGTGAACTTTTTAGAGCTTTGCATGAAGATAATATTTTCTATCAGGGATTTCCATAGTTGGAATTGAGGCGTCATGAAATTCAAAAAGATTGTGTGCACTTCTTAATAAATCATCAATGCCTTAAAAGTCATCTTATATACTGAGCTCAATCATTGCCTGAAAATTACTGGCACAATTTCATAAATTCTTAAATTGCTACAAATGGGCCCCAGAATAAAACAGCATTTTCTTGGCTTTTATATTATGTACAACTATCTTGCAACAAGTCAACATGAACCAGGCCTTCAACCCAACTTGTCTGTGCCGACCAAGTTGGCATATATGGCTATTGCCTGCATTTGGCCCATATCCCTCTAAATCATTCCTATCCAAGTCTTAGTTTAGCTTAGCAATACAGCGTGGCCCACCAAGTCCATGCTGACTGGTGATCACTAGTTCTACCCTATACACTAGGGACAATTTATAGAAGCCAATTAACCTACAAATATGCAAGTCTTTGGAATGTGGGAGAAAACCAGAGCACCCTGAGGAAAATCCATGCATTCACAGGAAGAAAATACAAACTCCGTTCAGACAAGCACCCGTAGTCAGGATCGAACTCGGGTCTCTGACGCTGTAAGGCAGCAACTCTACCACTGCGCTAACAACACATTGTTTGTCATTACAAGATTTAGAAGAACCTGGTATCAGCTTCATTTTAGTTATATGACAAACATTGGACAACTAAACGTCAAAACTCAAGGACAGGATCCAGCTATGGCATGTGGAATGGCATGATAAAGTGACAATTCTCTCTCGTATCTACAAATCCCAATTGAAAAAACCCTGCTTCAATCAGACTAATAACAGACAAGTGTAATGGATGCAAGTTTATTGATTGCAAATAGGAGAAATAACTGATACTACGGAGCGAAGTACCTAGGCATCTTCAATAATGGGCTCATACCTAGTCAGCAATATACTAAAACATTACATTTTCTTGCATCGCTGGATAAATGTTTTACTAAATTATATTAATAGCTGTTATATGTAATTGATCATTAATACCTGCCACCAACATCTTTTATACATTGCTGAAACTTCAATTATGGTATTAAAGTAGCATTTTTTTATGACACCCTGTACATGGAACTACAGATGCTAGTGTTCACAAAAGATGACAGTAACTCAGTGGGTCAGGCAGCATCTCTGGAAAACATGGATAATTGATGTTTCAGGTCGGGACCCTTCTTCAGACTGATTTTTTTTAGAACTTTCGAGTTTGTCCAAATGACTACAGAAAATCTATTACTTTTAAATAATATCATAAATATATCAAATGGATTTTAAGAATTAGTCTACAAGACACAAAATATTCTTTTAAAGCACATGCAAATAAAATGAAAGCATATAAAGAAGATAATCAATTAATAAATTTCATTTTTAACCAATGAATATGAACACACTTAACACGAGGACAAGAAACATATTCAGTTATTCACTGAATGATTTATGGCATCCCATGTTAAAGTGTCAGAAATAGGTCAGATTCTGAGCAGAAAAATCTCTTGCTTCCAAACAGCTCTACGTTCACATTTGCATCATTTTAAACTGCTATTATTTGTTCGATTATTAATGAAATGAAGTGGATAATCACTAACACACATCATTAGTTTTAGAATATCTGTTAAATGTTTCTACGTAAATTTAAAGGTAACTAATACAGGGGGGGGAAAGGTCACTGCCATAAGATATTCCAGCTGTCTATTATGTGCAGTCAGTCCAAGGCAACTGATGAATTTTCAGACGTGATCGACATTAGTTTCCTGTGTCAGGCCTGCTTGCCAACCCGCCTATAGGAGACGCCGTCACGTTTCACCGTACCGCGGCAGCAAATCAGAGGCGCACCCCGATTGGACCGAATCGCAGTATCCCTACATAACCTATTAACTCCCAAACCACAATAAACGTACCATAATAATTTTGTTTAAACTAAAATCGCTTTGTTCTAATTCATTGTAGTTATAATTTCACCTCGCATTTTTTGGGTACAACTGCCGCAATTTCAAAGGGGGCTATCAAGCGAAAAGCTACTAAACTTTTGTTGATGCCATTTATTTTTAAAGAGATTTTCTTTAAAGGCAGCTTTTTTTTTTTGCGGGAGATTTAACTCCTCCATAAAATACAGCAATAAAAAAAAGTTTGTATTCCTTCCGTTTCATTTTGCCGAGCGCTTTTGTTAACTCTCACCAGGCTCTCAAAGCTCATCCGATGCTCCTTCCCTTCCCAGTCCAGACGCCGAGGGACCAGCTAGAGGATGGAAATGTGAAGAGTGAGTGAGTGAGTGAAGCAGGAAGCGCCGGTGAGAGCAACAACAAATCCGCCTCGCAGTGTTTTTACCTGATATTCCTCCAACTCCTGGATCAGGACCTGCGCGAAAAGAACCGAGAATGAAATAAACATGTTTAAAATATACATATGCAGTTTGAAAAAGTGATGGGTTTGACTTACCCGCGCCGATTTCTGACAGGGTCCAGCGAGGAGGAAGCGGGCGATCAAGTAGTAGAGCTCTGCCGAGTGAGGTGGGGAGAGAAAGGAAGAAAGTCAAACAGGGCGCCGGCTCTCGCGTTTAAAACATGGTTTTCTATCTCCTCTCACCACCACCACCGCCGCCGCCGTCAGGGAGAGCGGGGGGACACAGGCGGCGACACTTACCGCACTCGAGCTGCGATACTCGGCTGCAGTCGGACATGTTGAGGCTGGGCCCGGGCTGGCTGGGGTCGGTCGGCTGGTGCTGGTATTAACGCTACACACGGCCCGGGCTCGCTGTGGACGGCCGCCTGGTGTTGGTGCTGCCCGGGCTCGCTGTGGACGGCCGCCTGGTGTTGGTGTTGGTGTTGCCCGGGCTCGATGTAGACGGCCGCCTGGTTGATGTTGATGTTGATGCTGGCGCTGCCCGAGCGCCACACGCTCCGATCGCCATTCAGGGGGCACGCCGGCCCGCCTCCTCACCACCCGCGCTCAACCCGCCCACCGCCAAATAATCCTCCACATCTTCCCCTTTACCCTCTCCCTTTCCCCTCATAACCCACCGTGGCTATGGCTAGATCTCTTTGGCTCAATCGCTTCCCCACAATAACATTCGTTAAAAAAAAGGGATTTAACGCCTAACGTAAATTTATTTTATAAGGAGTGGCGGAGGGATACGTTTATTTTCTGTAACTCGTCCGGCTTGAGGCAACTGAACGTGATGGCGGAAACAGCTGACTTGATCGACATTGGAGGCAGCCAACGGACAACACGGCAGCTGTCTTTAACTGCTTTAAAGAGCCTGCTCTGGGGCGGGACTGTTGATAATAAGAGGTGTTTAATGTTCATCAGGCCTGACAACTGGGCAGTTAACGGCTGAACCTTGTTGAACTAGTGTTTTGCGATGTGTTAGTAGTAAGCTTGTACCTGGACATGAAGTCTCTGCACCTGGATGGGTGGGGAAGTGCTGTACCAACCAGGGTTGCTCAGACTCGAGTCGTGGTCTTATTAAAGCCATCATTTTCTGGTGGTTCTCAAAGTCCGTGTATTGTGCAACGGGTTACCGAGGCAGTGTTATTGCGGAATTCTCGAATACAATGAGGGAAATAGTTGGGGTAACTATTAACTTGCTATCTTTATCTTTTTCCGGAAGCGATGTGTTATCGAAGTACTGAATGACTAATATGTTTTCAAAGAAACTCGGCTTATTGGGTTTATCTTTATTTGTTAATTACCAATATCGATAAGAGGTTTCGTTTATTTTCATTGCCTTGTGTTGTTTAAATCTGATTTGATAACATACATAAATGGATCTTTTTCATCTATATTTATGTTCGCTCTTTCTATATTGTCATAGTACATCACTGCACTTTGTTCCATATTTTTGAAGTATTTGTCCAGTTTGTTCCTCACTGTTCCTGTTGAATTTGGTTTTGTCACATTTCCAAACAGTGGCACTCCTGATGGCTGCAATGTACAGTTAAAACATCATTAAAATGTCTGTCTTTTTTTCCAGTCACCTTAAAATCTGTTTATTGATATTTTTGCTGGTAAAGTAACGTTTATTGATATTTTTGCTGGTAAAGTAACATTTCTTGTCATCTACTTCTCAGAAAACAGTTCATGATTTTTCTGTGTCTGTTTTCCTCTTGCTCTTTTTCCTCTTGGACTCTTTTTGGAGTGCAAACGTAGAGATTATGGAGACTAAGAAACTGCAGATACTGGTTTAAAACAAAACATGTGCTGGAGTAACTACTTCACCCGCCAAGTTGAGTATTTTGTGCATCTTCTGCTGAGTTATTCTAGAACTTTGTGTATAACTATGAAATTGTGCCCTGTTTAGGTTCCATCTATCAAGACAGTAAGAAAAATGTGAATGCTTTGCCATCCTAATTTTTAATCTGGGTGTCTTCCTGTTGCCTCTGATGTGGTCTTTGATTTCACTATTGCATTTGTGGTGTTTAAAAAAGCTAATGATCAGTTTCATAAACCCATAATGACTTTATCCTTTTTGTTTATTTATTTTGTTTAAAACAAAACTTTATTTGACATGTGTCTTTAAAACTGCTGACATTCATTTATTACGATGTACTTTTCCAAATGATAGCATTGGAATCCCCTCCAACCATTTGCCTGGCTAGCCTGTAGCTTCAATATTTCTAACATTTTTCCAAGTCTTTCCTACTAGGTTTTACTACTATTTTCATTGCTGGAACTTTTAATACTTCACCATCCTTTGTTCACGAGCAAACGTGTAATGTACCAAGCATTGCTTTATTATTTTGGTCATAAACCTTTCTCAATGGGAATAAGCATTTAAATTTGGTTTAGTTTAAAAACTCCCGATGAAGGATCTTGACTTAAACATCGACTGTCCATTTCCCACCACGGATGCTGCCTGAGCGTCTGAGTTCGTGCTTTAAAAATTAACACAAACCAGCATCTTTGAGATTTTGGTCACACTAGCTATATATCTCTAGTATCTTTGCTATATATAATTATAAACACTTTGAAGGGTCAGCCCATTGCCTGTTCTATTCATCGTGGCCATCTCATAGCTGCTTTTTCATTCCAATGTGGTGACCCACTTGCTACACGAACCCTCAGCAGTCGGGGGTACGGTCACGTGACTGGGCAATGGCAGGGACGAGTTGTCACGGGGTATAGGGGTGTGTCCTGGTGTGTATATATATATATATGTGTATATGTATGTATGTATATGTGTATAATGAACCCCGGGTCAACCCTCTTCTTTTCTTTTTTTTTCTCTTCCTCACGCTTTGCGTGAGTGTCCTGCCACCTCAGCAGGAGCACAGCTCGAGCCCACAAGGCAACAGCCTCGTGGCAGCAACAACAATTTTGTGTTGGGACCAGCATGTATGTATTTCAAACTTATTAAACCTAAATAAAGTAACCCATTTGTTCACGACGTTTGGTGCCTCTACCGTGGTGACCTTGTGTCTGCAGCCGACAGCCCAGCTCTACGATAATTAACGCTATGGATGCAGCCGTCAACTCTGCACTGCACCCGGATGCCGACTTAGGCCCTACCGTCGGGGTCGGGCCGCTCGACTCAAGCTGATCGCAGGTCGCCTGGGTCGCCCGCCCGCATCCCCAGCTTACTGCAGCAGACAGCGGCGCAGCAGCCTCGGCCCTCGCTTTCTCTCCTGCATGGCCTGCCCAGAGCCGCCCAGCAACCACCCGTCGTCGCCTACCCGACACTCCAACGGCCGCTGCTTAAGGTCTAGACTCTCAATCGAGCGGGTCTACCTGGGGCGGCTGCCCGAAGACATCCTTCTGCTACTTACCATCATGGACCTCTACGATCCCTGGCTGCCCATCCGGGCGGGCTGTGGTTGGCCCAGCAGCGGGGTGGAGCCTCAGCCGGTCGTGAGTCGGCAGTTCCGCGACGGATTCCCCAGCAGTTTCCAGTCTCTGCAGGGGGCGCGGAAGCACAGCCAGTCTCCAACGACACCAGCGACAGCGGGTGGAGTCCCTACCTGCAGCGGTGGGGTGAGGCCCGTTGATGCCGGCCGCCCCACACGCATCCAGGAATTGCCTCCGTTGGCTGCCAGTAAAGGTCACCTCGGTCTGCAGCCAAAATGGCAGCCGTGGCCTACTATTCAGCAAATCACAAGGATTTCAGAATACTTGAGGTATTGAAAGTTAATCAGATTCAGATTCAATTTTAATTGTCATTGTCAGTGTACAGTACAGAGACAACGAAATGCATTTAGCATCTCCCTGGAAGAATGACATAGCAAACGATTTGAATAAATAATAATAAGTGTCCGGGGGGGGGGGGGGGGGGGTGGTGATTGGCAGTCACCGAGGTACGTTGTTGAGTAGAGTGACAGCTGCCGGAAAGAAGCTGTTCCTCGACCTGCTGGTTCGGCAACGGAGAGACCTGTAGCGCCTCCCGGATGGTAGGAGGGTAAACAGTCCATGGTTGGGGTGAGAGCAGTCCTTGGCGATGCTGAGCGCCCTCCGCAGACAGCGCTTACTTTGGACAGACTCAATGGAGGGGAGGGAGGAACCGGTGATGGGTTGGGCAATTTTCACCACCCTCTGCAATGCCTTCCGGTCGGAGACAGAGCAGTTGCCATACCATACTGTGATACAGTTGGTAAGGATGCTCTCGATGGTGCAGCGGTAGAAGTTCATCGGGATCTGAGGAGACAGATGGACCTTCTTCAGTCTCCTCAGGAAGAAGAGACGCTGATGAGCCTTCTTGATCCGAGTAGAGGTATTGTGGGTCCAAGAGAGGTCATCGGAGATGTTGACTCCCAGGAACCTGAAGCTAGAAACACGTTCCACCTCCGTCCCGTTAATGTGGATGGGGGTGTGCGTGCCGCCTCTGGACTTCCTGAAGTCTACAATGAGCTCCTTGGTCTTCTTGGAGTAAAGGGCCAGGTTGTTGTCAGCGCACCATGGTGCTAAGTGCTGGACCTCCTCCCTGTAGGCCAGCTCATCGTTGTTGCTGATGAGGCCAATCACCGTTGTATCATCTGCATACTTGATGATGGTGTTAGTACCATGTACAGGTGTGCAGTCATAGGTGAAGAGGGAGTAGAGGAGGGGGCTCAGCACACAGCCCTGTGGAACGCCGGTGTTCAGGGTGAGGGTTGAAGAGGTGTGCTTGTCTAACCTCACAGACTGGGGTCTGTTGGTTAGAAAGTCCAGTATCCAGTTGCAGAGGGAGGGGTCGATGCCCAGGTTACCGAGTTTGGTGATCAGTTTTGATGGTATAATGGTGTTGAATTAATGTTCGCATTGAATGAAGACTAACTTAAATTAAAAAGCACTTCAAATCCATGCATTGAAGAAATCCATGCTTGATAAATCAATTTATCATGTATAATTTCAGATTATTAATTTAGGGAGTTTGAGTAAACATCTGGCTTGCTTCCTGTATATTGCTCCAGTTCAAAGCACTCCTTGGCCTCCTTGGCTAAAATTAGGTTAAAGAATTTTGTTTCCACTACAGTTCTGAGATGTTTTGAGTCTGTGGGATATGTAGGCGGTCCCAAAAGGCAGCTGCTGCTTGATTCAATAGGGGGTTGACAGAGTTAGGATTTTGCATAATGATTCTGTGCCTCCGTGTCTCATTCGGAAAGACTGAAATGCTCCTGGCCTGCATTGATGATTTTCATCTCCTTTGAAAGGTCTTGTGCTTGAGATTTCTACAAGTGAGTGATATTTTCAAGGAAGCCGTGAGAATGGTCTGAATGTTTTTTGATCCTTCCTTGGCAAGGATTTTGCTTTAGGAGACAAGTGAGCAATGTCATCCACTTATTGAGCAGGGTCGGAACGGTTTCTGTTGGCCTGTGTCAGGGTGCTGCCTTTTTGCAATCCAGCAAATGGGTTTGTAGACGCAAGGAACTGCAGATGTTGGTTAACAAAAAAAAAACGTGCAAGAGTAACAGGTCGAACATCTCTGCAGAACATTGATAACTGACTTTTCAGTCTGGGAGCCATCTTCAGACCCAAACTTGCAACAGATTTAAAAAAAATTCTAAATAAAATTAATTCACAGTAAAACAATACATGCAATAAAGGAAGGTAGATAAAAATGCTGGAGAAACTCAGCGGGTGAGGCAGCATCTATGGAGCTAAGGAAGGAATACAATAAAGGAACTGTGCAAAAAATTCTTCTGACATTCTCGGAGGTGATACATACATTATATTTGTTGTTATGTAGTATTTTCACAATTTTACACCCCACCCTTGCCATTCATGTGGCCTCCTGGGGTGAAAACCCTGCCCTTATTTGAGAGACATCTCCACCACACCCTCCCCCCAATGTCTAGCAGCAGAAAGACCCAAGACTGTTACCCTCCCCCACAGGACCTTGCTGTTGACTACACCAAGCTTCAGTGCATCCCTCAGCACATACTCCTGCAGCCTGGAGTGGGCCAGTCCACATCATTCCCTGACAGACATCTCGCTTTCCTGGGAAGTCAACAAAGACCAAAGAGTGTCTTTTACTGAGTTGTTGAACTTCCAGCAGCATTCGACATCCGTCTCTGACTATGTCCCTTGGAAAAGTCTGTAAATCAGGGAGTCCTCTGTTGCGGAGCTGTTCAGAATAAATCATGAAAGGGACCCTTGCAAACAGACTCTTTGAAAATCCACACCTTGCGAAGAGGTGGGCAACCGTCCCGAGAGCCGCATACACCAGTAGTGAGGTTCTGACTGTGCAGGAAAGATCCGACTAGGAGGGCTCCCCTCACTGCCAGCCAAGCCAGGTGCTTGTTGGTGAGTTCTGGCGATGAGCCATTTTGCCAGACAACCTGGGCTGTCTGCTCTGGGACGTGTGTCACAGGATCCATGGAGTCAATTCCCCCTATTGTGCCTGCAGGATGTTCCCTGCTGACCACTACCTGATGGTCTTGTGGTCAACGGTGTTGGTCCGGTAGAACCTTGCCACAAATGACAGATGGTGGGGCAATGTCCAGCTGACTAGTATATTGCGTGGCATCTGTGCCAGGCCCATCCTTTGCAACACGGGTAGACCTTTAGCAGGTCGTGACACTTTGTGTCCAAGTGCTTTGGCTCTATGCTCTGCCTGATGCAGCCACACACAAAGGTGGCCATCATGATGTGATACTTGGGCTTTGACTGCCTTCCATCATTTGTTTATCTCTGCATAGAGGTGGGCTGGATTACAGCTGCCCAGTACACCATTAGTTTGCTACTACATATTGAGTCCTGGTTATC
This sequence comes from Leucoraja erinaceus, assembly GCF_028641065.1. NCBI lineage: Eukaryota > Metazoa > Chordata > Chondrichthyes > Rajiformes > Rajidae > Leucoraja > Leucoraja erinaceus. The sequence continues at coordinate 54,024,863 of NC_073388.1, read as the reverse complement.
TACAGAAAAATGTAATAGTCATAGAGATGTAGAGCATGGAAATGTGCCCTTTGGCCTATCTTGTTCATACTGACCAAATTGCCATATTGTGCTCCCATGTTCCTATATTTGCACTCTAAACCCTAACCAATCAATACATCTGTGTGTATTGTATTTTAAAAGTCATTATTGTACCTTCTTCACTTCTGGCAATGTTTTCTCAATTGTTTGAGATCTTGTTGTAAACTGCTTATTCCTCATTTTCTACTGTACCACCGCCAATGTTGGTGTCATCTGCAAATGATCTTGATGTAAGCCACTTTGCCAATAAAGTTATTAATGTATATAACAAACAGCAGGGAACTCGGCACCAACCCTTGCAATCCTGATCATAGACCTCCAATCAGAAAAGCAATTCCCTGTAACTCTTTCCAATTCCAAAAATCCAATTGGCTAATTTGCCTTGGAATGTGCTAACGTTTCTGTTTCTCCTTGTTTAGAGGAAACACTTGAGATCTGGTAAGTGACCCATGATGATCATACTGTACTTTCTCATCTCTTATGAAGTCAAAAGCCATTAGAACCTCAATCAAGATTCCAGAAATACGAAAGGACATACAACTACCGTAATTTTACCTGTAATGCTTTTGCGCACTTATTTATCTTCAAACTGTGCTTGAGTAGTTTCAAGAACCTTAATCTGTGCTCCATTCTTCCTTCTGAGGAAGAGAGAATTGATGGTATTTGGGAGCTTGTCCTTCATGTATGCCTTAATGCAGGTGTTGTCTGTGACGAGAGTTGTTCTGATCATGGTGTAAGAGAAGACGTAATGGCGATTGAACAGTTTTCTGAACTTTCTGTAAATTGGCATCACTAATAGAGGAGCAGAAAGCGGGGGATTCTGGCCAACCTGTAAATTTGTGTCACTCTCGTAGAGGCAGACAAAGCCAGGGATTCTAACCTTTCAAAATCTGTCACTAATATATTGTGTTATGGTTTGCTAAGGCCTACCAGATCTCCCAGTTGCAGGGGAAACTATCGGGGGAGGGGGTATTTTAGGTGGGAAGACATGACTGAACCAAGGAGTTGGAGACCAAGGAGTGAGCAATATTCCCAATATGGCCTGTACATCGGTAAGACCAAGCGTTGACCTGGTGACTGTTTCTCCAGACATTTGTGCTTGGTCTGCCAAGGGTTACCCAACCTCTGAGTGGCTAATCATTTTAACTTTTCATTCCCATATTGCCTTTCTGTCCTGTGCCACCTCTATTTCTAGAGTGAGAAACACGCAAACTGGAGAACAGCACCTCATATTCCACTTGGATGGCTTCCAACCCAACTATATGAGCATTGAATCCCCCATTCTTTCCTGTGACTTCACAATTTACTACTCTTCATTGTTCTTGTCTCACACATTTTCTTCATCTCTGGCCTTTGTCCAACCCTGTCCCCAACGAAAATCCCCCTCGCTTGTGTTCGCCTATTACCTGCAGCACTGCCATCACTGTCCTGAGCAATCATGCCAGCGAAAGCTTTCTGCTGGCTATTGGATCAATTCCATTCCGTTATACATTCTAAACATCATAAGATGAATAAAATGATCCAAAAGACATCTTTCAAAAGTTTTGATGCAGTGCAGAATTCAACACTTATGTTAAATGGTCTTTTGCGGATGTGATCTGTACTGACATGACAAAAACAAAGTGACTTTAACCCTGGAAATGCTTAGTCGGTCAGGTGAGTCTCTGGGAAAAGATATTCCTGATATGTTGGAACTGATGAAGGGTCTCTGCCCTGAAATGTAGACTCTATCTCTTCTCACAGACGAGACTAGACTTACTGAGTATATTCTGCGTTCCACATTTATTTTTGATTTCCATAACTTTAACTCTCTCTGCTTCGTCATCAAATCAGTCATACAGTGCAGAAACAGGCCCTTCAGCCCAACTTGCCAGTTCCGAACAAGATGCCCCATCTGCACTAGTTCCACCTGCCTACATTTAGCCCTTACTCCTCCAAATCTTTTCTATCCATGTAGCTATCCAAATGTATTTTAAATGTTGTAGTATCTGCCTCAACTGCCTCCTCTGGCAGCTTGTTCCATATACTCATGTGAAAATGTTGTTCCTTGGGTTCTTATTAAATCTTTCCTCTCACCTTAAAACTATGTCCCCTGGTTCTTGACACCCCTACTCTGGGGGGGGGGGGGGAGACTGTACATTCACCCTATCTATTCCCCTCATGATCTTTTACACCTCTAAGGTCTTCCCTCATCCCCATTATGTCCCAAGGAATATAGTCCTAGCCTGCCCAACCTCTCCCAAAGCTTAGCCCTTCAAGACCTTGCAACATCCTTGTAAATCTTCTCTGTACTCTTTCCAGCCTTAATATATTTTCTATATCAGGGTGACCAAAACGGAACATGATATTCGAAGACAACATGATCGATATTTCCGAAGGCTGTGTTTGCTGCCTGGTGTCTAGGTCCTGGACTTCCCATCTGACTTGCTGAGAAACTTGGAGTGGGAGGGGAAAGATCCAGTCATCCTGGTCCGTGTGGGTCCCAATGACGTAGAACAAGGAAAGAGGTTCTGCTCGGGGAATTTCAGCAGCAAGGCACTAATTTGAAAATCAGACCCAAAACGGTAATAATCTCTGGATTGCTATCTGAGCCATGTGCAAATTGGCATGGGTTTGATAAGATTAAAGAGTTGAACACATGGTTTAAAGATTGGTGTGGAAGAAGTGGATTTGAATTTGTGGGTCAGTGACTGCAGTATAGGGGATGGAGGGAGCTGTTCTGAAGGGACGGATTCCACTTGAACTCGACTGAGACCAGGCCCTTGGCAAACTTCAAAGCCCGGGCTGTACATGGGGCTTTGAACTGAATAGTGGGGGGATGGGGTCAACAAATTGAAATGTATAGATTAAGTTAAAGGGAAGGAGAGACTTCTGAAGTCTACAGAAGTAGTAGGACAAAGTCAAGAGAGTTGAGAGTTTTTTATTGTCATATGTCCCAGATGGAACAATGACCTTCTTACTTGAAGCAGCACAACCGAATATGTAGACATGGTGTACTGTAAATAATATAATAAATGAGAAAATAAAAGTTCAGTGTGTGTGTGTGTGCACAAGCTCACGTGCGGGCCCGCATGCGCATGCGTACAAAATAATAATAGACAAACAAATATAGTGCAAAAAGGCAAAACCAATGTCCCTGCCTATGTAGTTCAGCTTATTTGGAGTTTGTAGTGTCTAATAGCCTGATGGCTGTAGGGAAGAAGTTGTTCCTGAACCTTGACATTGCAGTTTTCAGGTTCCGGGTCCACCTTTCTGATGGCAGGGTTGAAATGAGTGTGACCAGGGTAATGTGGGTCTCTGATTCTGGCTGCCTTTTTGAGGCAGCGACTCCTGTCAGCGATTAAACAACTGCCTGACGTATGTTTTTATTGTCCAAGTGGTCGAATGATAAGTGACTAGGGTTAAGTAAAATCAAGACCAATGTGAGAAGAGGGGTAGTGAAAACTGAGCCAAAGGTGTTGTATTTGAATGCAGAACAAAGTGGGTGAGCTTATAGCATAGTTAGAAATTGGTAGGTGCAATGTTGTGGGTATTGCAGAGACGTGGCTGCGATAGGAGCTGGGAGCTCCAAGGTTACACGTCATTTTGAAATGACAGACCGGTGGGTAGAGGGGATAGAAACATAGAAAATAGGTGCAGGAGTAGGCTATTCAGCCCTTCGAGCCTGCACCGTCATTCAATATGATCATGGCTGATCATCCAACTCAGTATCCTGTACCTGCCTTCTCTCCATACCCCCTGATACCTTTAGCCACAAAGGCCACATCTAACTCCCTCTTAAATATAGCATTATAGGATGGAATAGCTCTGCTAGTAAGGAATGAAATTCAGTCCTTAGCAAGGGGTGACATAAAATCTGAAGACGTAGAATCCTTGTGGGTAGAGCTGAGAAACTGCAAGGGTAAAAAGGCCCTGATGGGAGTAGCCTGTAAAAAGGCCCTGATGGGAGTAGCCTGGAAGTTGGGCACAACAGGAGATACAATTGGCATGTAAGAAAGGCAGTGGTCATGGGGGATTTCAATATGCAGGTCAACTGGGAAAATCAGATTGGTACTGGACCTCAAGAGTGGCAATTTGTAGAGTACTTATGAGATAGTTTCTTAGAGCAGCTTGTAGTTGAGTCTTAGCACCCTGACTGATGAAGGACAATGTATCAAATACTTTCTACACCACCATATCTTCCTGTGATGCCACTTTCAAGGAACTGTATACTGTATTCCCCGATCCCTCTGCTCCACAACACTCCCTAAACCCCTCCCATTCAATCTGAAGGTCCTGCCAGTTTGATTTCTAAAATATGACACCTTACACTTATCTGCACTAAACTCCAAAAGGAGCAGTAGTAAACCACATACTGTATGGACATGACAGTTTGGTTTTTAACAATTCCTGCATCACTATACCAGGAGAAATGTAGTCTATGCTCCTTAATAATCTAAACGTCTTTAAAATATTTGAATTCATAATACAAAGGTTCATTTAATCATTTGAAGCAACATCTCTAAAGAAATGTTAATACAATCCCAAGAAAATGTAGTTTGTTTAGAATAATTAATTAAGTGATAATCACACTGCCACTATTTGGCTTTGTAAAGGAAATGTCATAAGGGTGGCACAGTGGCGCAGCAGTAGAGCTGCTGCCTCACAGTGCCGGAGATCCGGATTCGATTCTGCTACGAGTGCTGTCTGTGCGTAGTTTGTATATTCTCCCTGTGACCAAATTGGTTTTCTCTGGGTGATTCGGTTTCCTCCCATATTCCAAAGACTTGTACGTTAGTTGGCTTCTGGAAATTGCCCCTAGTGTGTAGAATGTGAAAGGGGAAAAACATAGAACTAGTGTGTGGGTGAATGATGGTCGGTGGGCTGAAGGGCCTGTTTCTGTGCTGTGTATCAAAAGGGGCTGTACCACTGCGGCGACCTAATCCGCGAGTTCTGGCAAGTTTGCCCTCGACTCGTACTCGCAGCATGGTCGACACGAGGTCCTAGGAGGTCTTTGTAACTCTCCTTCATGCTCGAGTTGAACATGTTGAAAAAAGGAAAAAATCGATACTTTTATTACTCGTAGGTTTAGTCAAAGTAGGTCGGCATGTTATTCGTAGGTAATCGAGGGTAGTCGTAGATAGTCTTCAACATAGTCGAAGGGAGGTGGAAGGAGGTCGTCTTCACTCTCCACTATTCGGTATCCAATTTTCCTGAAGCTAGTCTTCAACGTAGTCGAAGGAGGCCCTCTACATAGTCGAAGGAGATCTTCAACATGATATTATTTTCAAACTCTCCTAAACTCTTCTAAACTTGCGAATTAGGTTGCCGCAGTGGGACAGCCCCTTAAAACTAAAACACAGAAGTCATGCTCTTCCTGCAGGGGGCAGACAAACACCAGCTCTCTTTCTAACTTTGATTTTGTCAAATATCAATATTTCTTTTCTAGGTTGAATGCCTTAAAGTAAATATGAATGCGACGTCATGCATAGAATAAGTTGAAAAGATCACTTTTTTTTATAAATTGAAAAATTGTTTACACTACAAACATCACCTGGGTGGAAAGATTGCAATGCCACCTAATCTGACATTAGTATCGTAAAGGAAGGAGATGCAGATGCTGATAAACTCAAGATGGACACTAAAAGTTGGGGCAACTCAAGACGAGCAGTTTCTCTGGAGAGAAGGCAGGCCCGTATGAAACTTTTCAAAAAGGGGGGTGGCATGACAGGATTACAAAAATAATCACATCACGAGCATGAAGCATGAAATCCCTCAATGCTGGGGTCCAGGGCCCACTTAAGGGCCCTGAATGCTCTAGGGTTTTAGATGCTCTCTGATGCATTCTGAGCCTTATTTTGGAGCAATTGTGCACCAAATGTATGACCAATATTTCACAAATTAACAGGAATCTGAGGCTGGGACTATCCTAATGTTGAAGAGACATTTGGACATATACATGGGTAGGACAGGTTTAGATGGATATGGGCCAAACGTATGTGAATGGGGCTAGTGTAGATGGGACATGTTGGTCGGTGTGGGCTAGTTGGGCTGAAGGCCCTGTTTTCACACTGCATCACTCTATGACTATAAAGTTAAGAAGAAAAATGCATGTGGATAAGTAGAGCAGATTTGGAACAGGAGTGAAATGTAAAGGCAGAGAGGTTTATGGGTGAAAAGGAACATAGGAAAGGAGGGGGAAGGGTGGGCTTGGGCAGATGGGTGAAGGGAAAATAGATACAAAGTGCTGGAGTAACTCAGTGGGTCAGGCAGCATCTCGAGAATATGGATAGGTGACATTTCACAGTGCTGGAGTAACTCAGCGGGTCAGGCAGCATTTCTGAAGAAAAGGTATAGATTATATTTTGGGACAAGACCCTTCGTCAGTAATATTCATGATGTGACATGTATAGACATTCCTGAATGTTACCCAAACCATCGTGAGCTACTTTGTTACGGTGCTTGCCCTCTCCTATAACATCTCTGCTGCCTTGGGTGATGCAGTTACAGGACACAAGCTTTGGGACACGGTGTGAAGCCGTTGCAGTCTGTCCCAGCCTAGTAAAAGCCTGGATGGAGTGGATGTGGAGAGGATGTTTCCACTAGTGGGAGAGTCTAGGACCAGTGGCCACAGCCTCAGAATTAAAAGACGTTCCTTTAGAAAGGAGATGAGTAGGAATTTCTTAAGTCAGAAGGTGGTGAACTGTGGAATTAATTGCCACAGACAGCTGTGGAGGCCAAGTCAATGGACATTTTTCAGGATAGATTCTTGATTGATACGGGTGTCAGAGGTAATGGGGAGAAGGCAGGATAATGGGTTTGAGAGGGAAAGATATATAGAGTGATACAGTGTGGAAACGGGCCCTTCGGCCCAGCATGTCCCATCTGCACTAGTCCCACCTGCCCACGTTTGATCCATGTACCTGTTTAACTGTTTCTAAAACGCTGCGATAGTTCCTGCCTCAACTACCTTCTCTGGCAGCTTGTTCCATACACCTACCACCCTTTGTGTGAAAAATATACCCCTCAGATTCCTATTAAATCTTTTCCCCTTCACCTTATGTCCTCTGCTCCTCGATTCACCTACTCTGGGCAAAAGACTCAATCTGATCTATTCAAATCATGATTCTATTAGATCATCCCTCATCCTCCTGTGCTCCATGAAATAGAGTCCCAGCCTACTCAATCTCTCCCTATAGCTCTGGCCCTCTAGTCCTGGCAACATCCTCGTAAATCTTCACTGTACCCTTTCAAGTTTGATGACACCTTTCCTATAACATGGTGCCCAGAACTGAACACAATACTTTAAATACGGCCTCACCAACTTCTTATGCAACCACAACATGACCTCCCAACTTCTATACTCGGCCTGACCAGCTGAGTTACTCCAGCACTCTGTGCAACGTCTCAGAACAGGACAAGATTAGCAAGTTTGCTGATACAAAAGTGAGTCATTTTGCATATAGTGAAGATGGTTCTGAAAAATTGCAGCAGGATCTGGATCAATTGGCCAGGTGGGTAGAGGAATGGTTGCATGGTTCCTTGAATGTCGAGTCGCAGGTACATCAGGCGGTCAAAATGTATTTTGGCACTTTGCCCTCATCAGTCAGAGTATTCAGTATAGAAGTTGGGAGGTCATGTTGCAGTTGTATAAGACGTTGGTGAGACCGCATTTAGAATATTGTGTTCAGTTCTGCGCACCATGTTGTAGGAAAGATGTCAAACTTGTAAGAGCACAGAGAAGATTTATGAGGATGTTGCCAGGATTAGAGGGTGTGAGCTATAGGGAGAGGTTGAGTAGGTTGGGAATCTATTCCATGGAGCGCTGGAGGATGAGGGGAAATCTTATAGAGGTGTACAAAATCATTAGAGGAATAGATCGGGTAGATGCACAGAGTCTTTTGCCCAAAGTAGGGGAATCGAGGACCAGAGAACATGGGTTCAAGGTGAAGGGGAAAAGATTTAATAGGAATCCGAGGGGTAACTTTTTCACACAAAGGATGGTGGGTGTATGGAACAAGCTGCCAGAGGAGGTAGTTGAGGCTGGGACTATCCCATTGTTTAAGAAACAGTTAGGCAGGTAGATGGATAGGACAGGTTTGGGGAGGGATATGGACCAAACGCAGGCAAGTGGAACTAGTGTAGCTGGGACATTCTTAGCCAGTGTGGGCAAGTTGGGCCAAAGGGCCTGTTTCCACACTGTGTCACCCTGTGACTATCCATGTTCTCCAAAGATGCTGCCTGACCAGCTGTGGAAGATTGTGCTTCCTCAGCTGCCGCAGGAAGTACATCCTCTGTTGTGCATTTTTGACTGTGGATTCGATGGTAGCCCCCACTTAAGATCCTTGGAGATGATGGTTCCCAGGAACTTAAAAGACTCCACAGATGTGACTGTGGTGTTGTTGATGGTGAGGGGAGGGGGAGCTTTCCTAAAGTCTACAATCTATTTCACTGTCATTGAGCTCCAGGTTGTTGCAATGGCACCAGGACGCCAGCTGTGACACTTCCTGTCTGTAGGCAGATTCCTCCCCATCGTGGATCAGTCCAATCAGGGTTGTGTCATCCGCAAACTTGAGAAGCTTGATAGAGGTGGCTGTGAAGGTGCAGTCATTGGTGTAGAGGAGAGGGGAGAGTACGCAGCCTTGCGGTGCTCCTATGCTGAGTGTTTGCGGGTCCGAGATGTGCTTTCCCAGCCTCACATGCTGCTTCCTGTACGTCAGAAAGCCGATGATCCACCGGCAGTGGTTCAGGCACAGTCAACTGGGAGAGTTTGGAGTGTAGTAGCTCTGGCACAATGGTGTTGAATGCAGAGCTAAAAGCAACAAATAAAATCCTTGCATTACCCCTGGCGGTCTAGGGGCTGGAGGATGAAGTGCAGGCCCAGGTTGACTGTGACATCCACAGATCTATTGGCCCGATATGCAAACTGCAGAGGGTCCAGCAGGAGGATTGTGATATATTTCAGCTTGGCCAGCACAAGCCTTTCAAGGGTCTTCATGATTACAGAAGTCAGTGCGATAGGCCTGTAGTCATTAAGACAAGTAATCCTTGCCTTTTTGGGTACAGGGACAATAGTGGAGACTTTGAAGCAGGCAGGGACAGTACATGTTTGCAGGGACTGGTTAAATATGTCTGTAGATTGGTGCCTGTTGTTTGGCACAGATCAGATTGAGAGTAGAGGGGGAAACATTGTAAGGTCCTGGAGATGTTTTCTGAAAAACCTCTCCACCTCCACTATTTTTCTTGTTGATGAAGTGATGTTGTTCAGCAAGGAGGGTGTGGGTGAAGTGGTGATTGGAGAGGGGTGGGTGTAGAAGGGCCCAGTCTTTGCAGACGGAGGTCAGGCTGTGAGTGGGTGTGATGTGTTGGTTGGGGTCGGAAAGGGTCCAGTCTGTTCATACTGGAGTCTTTCCTTAAGTAGGTGTGAAGTAGGGGGCGCTGTCGAGTATGGCTGCCCTGCCAGCAGCTGTTAGTCCTTTCACCCTTTAAAAAAATGTTTAGTGAGTTAAAAAGTGTTTGTTTTGGAGGTCTAGTCTTCTTATGTGGGAGAGGGGGAAGGGGGAAACTGTTTTTCTCAGTCCCTACCTGGTCGGAGATGCAGCTTTTCTCCGAGCCGTATCTTCCAAACTGCGCGTGGCCTACCAACGTTTGGAGCGGCGTTTCCTGCCGGGACTGGCCAGGACTTCAGCTTCGGCGGCGGCATAGCGCTGAAGCGCCATCATGGAGCGGGTGATGCCTTACCCGGGTCGCTGTGCGGTGGGCTCCGGAGTGCTGAGACTGCCGACTCCAACCGCGGAGCTGCGGTCTGTGGAGCGTCCAGCTGTGGGCAGCGCTGAACTTTAAACACCGCGGAGCCTGGAATCTCTCGCCGAGATCGACAGTGTTGGAGCTCCGACCAGCGTGGACCGTGGACTTCGGGAGCCGTGGTCTCCGTGGAGGAAGCGGCCATTCCAGACACTCCAAGCCGCTGAGAGGGTTCTCCCAATGCCAGAGTTCCATTATCCAGCGAGAGGGCCAGAAGCATCGGACTGCCGTAGCGGTGCCTGCGGAGGCCTCAATAGGCCCGGCCATGGGTGAACGGGGAAAGGACTGGACTTTGCTGCCTTCCCTCACAGTGGGAATCATTGTGGGGGGATTTTTATGTTTATTGTTATATTCTTTAATGTGTCTTATTTTTGTTGGTGTGCTGCAATGGCAAGTCAAATTTCACTACACCAAATGTGATAATAAATGTCCTTCGTATGTTTGTATCTTTGTAAGTGGTGAATGGGGAGGAGTGGGTGCAGGGTCCATTCTTTGCAGACTGGGGTCTGGCTGTGTTTGTTGGGGAGGGGTGGAGGTACGTTTCTGATTTTCAAACCTGCAGTTAAACTCATTCAGGTCATTGGTGAGCTGATGATTGTCCAAAGAGCAGGGGGCTTTCCTCTTATAGCTGGTAATTTCTTGCATGCCCTTCCAAACTGAAGAAGTGTCACTAGCTGAGAACTGTCCTCAGAACCCCCCACCCCCCTGATCTCAAAATGGAAATGTTACATCTGTATATAATGATCCCATTAAAATGTAAATTTTATAAATCTCCAATATTTTATACTAAATTTGGCTACGTACTTTTGGTTAAGTACTTTTGTTATAAGATGGAAGGGGTAGATCTGCAAATATGTCATAATTTGAACATGGGAATTAAAATCATACTGTACTTAATTCATACCTCTGTAACTTAGTTTTAAGGGGGTTACCATACAATGCTGATTTTGGTACAAAAATGAGCGCATTTCAATTACACAAAAAGGTCAGAAAATCTAGTCAGAAAATCCTGTGTCAACATTTTTTTCGTTTTTAACCATAAAGAATCACAATTGGCTCTGAATAAAATTGGTGATAATGTATTCCATCTCTTAACCTTTGGCACCAAGGAGATCTTCCTACTCCATCTTCTCCCTAGCTTCCTCAGCAGCAACATCATCAATGGACTGCTGCATTACTGTGGACAGATCCATGACCCTGAATACACGCAGATTTTTGTAACATTCAAATTATATTAAAAATATAATGCAACAAGAAAGTCTTCCACTACTTACCCAGAGTAGACATCGAGGCCATCTCCGATTGTGTGGAGATCCTTGGTCTGTAGTTCAAATGGCGATCTGATCCTGCCCGGGCCCACTGCACATGCGAGGAGAGACAGCGTCATTTTGCATCGCTACTGCGTCACCGGCTTCCCCCAACTGCGCAGGTGCGGACTGTCGCGTTTTTTCCACCCCAAATCATCCAGTAGGCCGGAACCAGTATTTCGGGTAAACGCTGATTGCGCTCCAATCTTTTTTTTTTTTTTTTTTTTTCTTTCTCCTTGGGATTTTCTTCTTACTCTGGGGGGAAAAAATGGGGGTGCGAGCACACCCAACGCCTCCCCCCTTCGGATGGCCATGGAAGGAATGGGTGACGTTTTGGGTCGAGAACTTTTTTCAGGCTAGTTGAGGATAAGGGAAACTAGAGATATGGATCAGAATGTAGAGAGATAAAGAACAATGAATGAACAAGAAACTGGGTGATGAACAAGAAACTGGCGGGGAGAGAGAAGGGGGGAGATCATACCATACCACTGGGCTGTAAGCTGCCCAAGTGAAATATGAGATGCTGTTCCACCAATTTGCATTTAGCCTCACTTTGACAATGGAGGACGCCTAGGACAGAAAGGTCAATGTGGGAAGGAGAATTAAGGGGTTTAGCAACCGGGAGATCAGATAGGTTCAAGCAGACTCAACGAAGGTGTTCAGTGAAACGATTGCCCAGTCTACGTTTGATGTATAAGAGTCCACAACTTGAACAACGGGACACAGTAGATGAGATTGGAGGAGGTGTAAGTGAACCTCTGCCTAACCTGAAAGGACTGTCGGGGTCCTTGGACAGAGTCGAGGGAGGAGGTATAGTGACAGGTGTTGCATCTTCTGCGGTTGCAGGGGGTGGTTTGGGTGGGATTGGATGAGTCATCCAGGGTGTTGCAGAGGGAACTGTCTCTGCGGAAGGCGGAAATGGGTGGGGATCGGAAGAATAACCGTGCATAGTTCCTTGAAGGTGGAATCTCATATAGATAGGGTGGTAAAGAAAGCTTTTGGTATGCTAGCCTTTATAAATCAGAGCATTGAGTATAGAAGCTGGGATGTAATGTTAAAATTGTACAAGGCATTGGTGAGACCCAATCTGGAGTATGGTGTACAATTTTGGTCGCCCAATTATAGGAAGGATGTCAACAAAATAGAGAGAGTACAGAGGAGATTTACTAGAATGTTGCCTGGGTTTCAACAATTAAGTTACAGAGAAAGGTTGAATAAGTTAGGTCTTTATTCTCTGGAGCGCAGAAGGTTAAGGGGGACTTGATAGAGGTCTTTAAAATGATGAGAGGGATAGACAGAGTTGATGTGGACAAGCTTTTCCCTTTGAGAATAGGGAAGATTCAAACAAGAGGACATGACTTCAGAATTAAGGGACAGAAGTTTAGGGGTAACATGAGGGGGAACTTCTTTACTCAGAGAGTGGTAGCAATGTGGAATGAGCTTCCAGTGGAAGTGGTGGAGGCAGGTTCGTTGGTATCATTTAAAAATAAATTGGATAGGCATATGGATGAGAAGGGAATGGAGGGTTATGGTATGAGTGCAGGCAGGTGGGACTAAGGGAAAAAAAAAAAAGTTGTTGGGCACGGACTTGTAGGGCCGAGATGGCCTGTTTCCATGCTGTAATTGTTATATGGTTATAAGCGACTGGGATCCTGTTGGAGGTGGCAAAAATGTTGGACTATTATGCGTTTTATGTGATGGCTGATGGCGTGAAAGGTAAGGACTTTGGGACTCTCTCTGTTACGACTAGGGGGAGCCCTGGGCTATCGAGGAGACATGATTGAGGGCCTCATCAATGATAGAGGGGAACCCCTGTTCCCTGGGGAAACCCCTGTTTCCTTTATAATTGTTACTTTTTTGCATAGCTTTCATTCATTGTTCTTTATCTTGCTACATCATCGTCTATATCCCTCACTTCCCTTATCCCTAACTAGTCTGAGGAAGGGTCTCGACCCAAAATGTCACCCTTTCCTTCTCTCCAGAGATGCTGCCTCTCCTGCTGAATTACTCCAGCTTTTTGTGTCTGACATTGGAATAACAGGTAACAAAACAATTCTCTGTTAAAGAAAAGCATTGTTTAATGTGTGGCTTGGCTTGTTTGCTAGCGTAAGAAGTGGATTGTTGTGCTTGGGGCATCAGTACCCCTGAGGAACTCCACTGAAGTACATGTTAATCTTGTTCCCAAGTGGTAGAGCCAATTATACTTTGTTTTAACTTCCAATTCTGAACTTTATAAAAATGAAAGTTGAGAATAATGTTAACTTGGCTGCTAATTAATTGCCATCTATATGATATCGCACAATCAAACTTACTCGAGTAGATAAGTATTAATCTTGAAACTGGATTTCACCCTCTTTTCCAAAGTTAAACGTGTGTTCTCTATGCCCACGTCTCTCACCAAAACATTCTGAGAATCTGGCAAATTTCCATGGAAATCAACACTGCAGAATGTAGCACACTCGCACACTAAAACAAGAGTGGATTAAATTGGATTGGATTCCTTTATTGTCATTCAGACCTTTCGGTCTGAATTAAATTTCGTTGCCTGCAGTCATACATATAATAATAAACTAGACTAAGTGGGACCCGTTGGGTCCCATGTTCACATGGGAGGGCTGGTCCCTCGATGCAATATTCCACCTGTCCACCAATTCCAATATTGGTGGCCAGTGGGGGGGGGGGCTTTCTGGAGCGCTGGTATGGGTTCTTGGGGTAGCAGGTCAGTCCCTCAAGCCTGATCTGCTGGCGGCTCACTCACGGCTGGTTGGCTGGCAGTTGACTCGCGGCTATTCCATGAAATTCCATTTCAAGCAGGGTGCAAGGCCACCAAATTCAAGTGTAGTTTCCTACCACTTCAACCAGGGTGCAAGGCCACCAAATTCAAGTGCAGTTTCCAACCACTTCAAGCAGGGTGCAGGGTCACCAAATTCAAATGCAGCTACATACCATTTCATGCAGGGTGAAACCACCATAAAACCAGACAAAACACCAAACTCAGTTCAGTAGACATTCAGTGTGTTCAATTGATTCACAGCTCAGACAGTCGTGATCTCCCCCCACCCCCCCCCACATCATGCAGAGACAGAGCCACACCCATGCTTCTGAGTTTAATAACCATAACCCCTCCCACCGAAAAAGGTGTGGCCTTCACGGCATGATTGAGAGATATTCTCAAAAATCTTTAAACACCAATAACACATTTATTTTTCATTGATGGGAAGAATTCTCTGCACCTGCTGAGCAGAGGGGGACTGAGTAAGATGGCCAAAAATCACAACCGTAAGTGGTAGCGTTTTATCCAAAATCAATATACAGTGCAAACAGGAAGTAAGTGCATTTGCAGTAGTGCCTTTTAACTTCAAGCCAAAGCACCCAAGCCACCATTTGCAGTAAGTAGTGCCGTTTAAGTTCAAGCCAAAGCACCCTAGCCACCATTTGGAGTAAGTAGTGCCTTTTAACTTCAAGCCATAGCACCAAAGCCACCATTTGCAGTAAGTAGTGCCTTTTAACTTCAAGCCAAAGCACAGAAACCACCATTTGCAGTAAGTAGTGCCTTTTAAATTTGCCAAAGCACCCAAACAACCATTTGCAGGCAGTGCCTTTTTACTTCAAACTTCAAATGTACAGACTCACAGTTGAGTAGACACGTGTTCAGTGTTATTCAGAGCTCAGAGAGATGTGACCCTTTGTCTTCATCCATCTTGCAGAGACTGAGTGAGGCACACCACTTCCTGGTTTTATAGTCTCTCCCCCTCCCTCCAGCAGGGGCAGCAGAGAGAATGGTGATTTTTAAAAAAACATTAATATCTCTCTGATTTGTCATCGATGGGGAAAAATCCTCCGGTCCAGGTAGGCAGAGTAGGGCTCTGAGCGAAGCAGCTAAAAATGACGGCCATAGGCGGCGGCGTTCTCCCGGAAATTGCAGCACAGTGGGCCAAAAGCGGTCAAGATCAGACTTTTAGTACATAGATATAGATAATGAAACATACAATAAACACAAATTAACATCCACCCTCGTGGGATTTGTACAAGGGGTTCCTATCATTGTCATCCTGATTCTGGATTAATTGGATGTGATCTTGGAGCAGAGGATGTTTCTCAAACTGCAGAGTATCCTGAACAATACAGCTCACCCCCTCCAAGTCACACTGGTCAACCTGAGGAGTACCTTCAGCAACAGATTGGTTCCACCAAGATGCAGGACAGAATGCTACAGGAGATCTTCCCTGTGGCTATCAAAATTTACAACTCCGCTCCCTTCTGTTGTGGGGTACACTGAGACTGACTCTCCTTCTCCCACATCCTCATTTTTTGCACATCCCCAAAGCCTTTTCTCTCGTCACTTAAATTTAATGTATTTTGTGTTTTTCATGACTGTTGGCACATTAATTTCCTTCCTGAGATAAATAAAGTTCTATTGTATTGCCAGGATGCATGGTTTAGCAAACTTCATCCAATCCCCTTGGCAGCCACAGTGCATCATCAGAAAGATTCACTCTGTCAAGACTGTGGTAGCAGTCTGTAAATTGCAGGCTGCAGCAACCACAAATTAGAAGGCACCAAGCACTGGCATCTTCTACTCTTCAATATGAAGTTTGGAATAGAAGAATGAGCAAAGAAGTCCAGACGGAGCTTCGTGGGCCTAGAGTCGGGCAAGTTTGGGACTTGGGATATCAGTTCTCTCATGGGCAGCTGCAACAGGAAGGGATCTGGGCATCATCATCATCATGGAACTGTGGCAGTAAAATGGGACCTGGGTGATTCCTGTTGAGAGAAAGGAAAACAAAAGCAAAGGGGATAGTGATGGATTAAACGAGTGAGCTATGATCTGCAAATGAACTACGATGTTGGAAAATGGGGAATTGGCCATTTTGGTTGGGAAAATAAAGAATCGTATCATCCAAATTGTGATAGATGTGAGATTCAGAGGGATCTGGGTGTCCTCGAGCATGATTCGCAAAAGGTTCATACAGCAGGTAAACAAGCAACCAGGAAAGCTAACATTATATTTTTGTTTGCTGCCAGGAGAATTGAGTCCAAAAGTGGGGATGTTATTCATCAGTGATATAGAACCCTGGTCAGATTATACACCAGGACTGTGAGCTGTATTACTGTCCTTAATTGAGGACAGTAATTTTTGTTTTGAAAGTTATCCGAAGGTTTACAAGACTGGACTGAAAGGTTTGCAAGCCTTTTACGACATAGTTACCCCACGATTACAGAAAATGTACGCATATGCTTTTAAAGAGCAAAGCTTACCCGAAACATTAGCAGAATCAACGATCACATTAATACTTAAAAAAGATAAAAATTATAGAAGAACCAGGTTCATATAGAGCTATTGCTTTGTTATATACGGATCAAAAAATAGTAGCGAAAACACTAGCCAGTAGACTAAGTAGGTACGTTAGTAGACTAATAAATGGAGATCAAACAGGATTTATACCTAAGAGACATTCATTCAATAATTTGAGATGTTTGCTTAACATAATGCACTCAGATAAATCTCACGACCAAGAGTTATCTATCATCTCACTGGACGCAGAAAAAGCATTTGATCAAGTAGAATGGGATTATATGATTAAAGTATTGCAAAAATTCCAATTGGCAGAGAACTTCATCGCATAGATAAAACTATTATATAACAAATCTACGGCTAGAATATTAACTAATAATATATTATCCTCAAAATTTGAACTATCAAGGGGCAATAGACAAGGATGTTCATTATCACTGCTGTTATTTGCTTTGGTAATTGAACCCCTTGCTGAAAAAATAAGAACACACCCGGATATTTATGGTTATAATACAAAATATTCAAATAATAAAATATCCCTATATGCCGATGATGTACTACTGTACATCACAAAACCACAAATTAGTATACCAAACATATTAAATTTAATTGAGGACTTTGGATCCTTCTCAGGATATAGAATAAATTGGAACAAAAGTGAAATTAAGTCGATAAAACGAAAAGACTCGACACATCTCCGGAAATTTCCCTTTAAAATAGCTACAGAAAAATTCAAATATTTGGGAATTGAAATTACTAGAAATTACCAGGATATGTTTAAAGCCAATTATAATCCCTTACTCAAGAAATTAAATAATTTGATTAAATTCTGGAAAACACTTCCGATGTCCTTAATAGGCAGAATAAATGCTATAAAAATGATTTTCTTACCACAAATCCTATACCTATTTCAATCAATACCTATATATCTCCCAAAAAAGTTTTTCAAAAAATTGGACTCAAAGACATTACAAATTTTATATGGGATTATAAATCCCATAGAATACAAATAGCACACCTTAATAAACAAAAAGAGTTGGGGGGTCTAGCGCTCCCTAATTTTATGTATTATAATTGGGCAGTAAATATTAAAAATATGATTCACCTGCTGGACAATTCTGCCCAGCAGGCGGACTGGATGGTAATGGAAAATAGGGACTGCTCCCAGAGTAATATAGGAGCGACCATCCTCTCACCAATAAATTTGAATAATAAAAATTATAATAAAAATCCAATTATACATAACACAATTAGAACATGGAAACAAATAAAACAGAATTTAAAATTAAGAAACCTATCTCTTTTAATACCAATAGTTAATAATCCATCATTTAAACCATCAATCATAGACAAATCATTTATACAATGGGAAAGAATGGGAATCAAAACGCTCGAAGATCTGTATGAATTGGGAAAATTACTATCATTTCAACAACTACAACTGAAATATAATTTGAAAAATAACCAATATTTTAAATAGCTTCAAATTCGTGATTATCTGAAAAAACACACAAAAGACTATCATAATATGCCTTCCGACTTACTGGATGAAGCAATGAAGACAAAGGCGGAATCAGCTAATCTAATATCGTATCTATATAATATCATTTTAAACATAGAAATACCCACAACAGATGGGATTAGAAGAGATTGGGAACAAGAATTAGCTATAAAAATTTCAAAAGAGAGCTGGGATAATCATTTACTACAGGTGCATAAATGTTCGATCAACGTACGACATACGCTCATCCAATTCAAAACATTACAGAGATTATATTATTCAAAAACTAAATTAAATAAAATCTTCCCTAATGTTTCACCAATCTGTGATAAATGCCTATGTCAAGAAGCTACCATAGCGCACTCTTTTGTTTTTTGTACCAAAATCCAAAAATTCTGGTATGAAATATTTGATATTTTTTCAAAATTAATCAAAATAAAACTGGTACTAAAACCAGAATGGATTATTTTTGGAATATCGGAAGGTAACCCTGAACTAAATGTGTTTCAGAAGAATTTATTTAATTACGGGCTAATAATGGGAAAAAAGCTTATACTTAAATTCTGGAAAAATGCGCCCACACCAACAATAAAAATGTGGATATCAAATATGTTTGAAACATTACATCTGGAAGAGATGAGATTCATCTTAGCAGGTAAAGCAAACCAATTCCAAAAGACGTGGTCTATGTTTCTGGACCTATTACAAGTATGAGGTGCAATAGTAATTTAAATAAACAAATAAATAAATAAGTGGTATCAGGACCTGGTAACGGGAGGTAAAACAACAAAAACAGACTTGGTTGGTAGTCCCCTTTCTGCGGAGTTTAATGTTATAATAGAGCGATTGTTCCTATTTTCTTTTTCTTTCTTTTCTAGGGTCTACTTTCTCACTTTACTTCCTTCTCTAACTTCTTTTCTAAGGGGCTTTCTTTTCCCAACACTCTTGCACTTCACGACTCTTGCGCACTTTCTTTACTTTCTTTACTTCTATCTTTTTCTTAAAGCTCAAAAAAAAATGAAGTGGTACAAAAAATGTATTAAGATATATGTGTTGTGTAGTATTGTAATTTACCGTACTTCTAATAAAAATAAAATAAAATAAAAAAATAAAATAAAAAATAAAAAACAAGACTGGAATCAGCAGGTTGCATAGAGGAAATTTTGGCCAGGCTAGGCTTGTGTTTGCTGGAATTTAATTCCCAAACATGTGCAGGTTTGTAGGGTAATTGGTCACTAAAAGTATCTCTAATCTGCAGTGAGTGGATGCAAAATTGGGATAACATAGAATTAATGTGAATGGGTCATCAATTGTCAGCGTGGACTCGGTAGGGCGAAGGATCTGTTTCCATGCTGTATCTGTAAATTAAACAAAACTAAAAGAGTAATAACAAGGACTGGAAGCCTGCGATTGGTGGTGTGCCGCAGAGTTCTGTGCTAGGGCCCATTGCTGTTTGTCATCTATATCAATGATTTGGATGACTAAAATTGCAGCAGGATCTTGATCAGTTGGGCAGGAGGGCTGAGGAATGGTTGATGGAATTTAATACAGAGAAATGTGAGGTGTTGCATTTTGGGAGCACAAACATGGGCAGAACCTACAAAGCGCTGGGGTGTGTTGTTGAGCAGAGGATCTAGGAGTACAAGTACATAGTTCGTTGAAAGTGACATAACAGCTAGATAGGATGATCAAAAAGGCTTTTGGCACATTGGCCTTCATCAGTCAGAGCATTGAATATAGAAGTTGGGATGTCATGTTGTATTTATATGGTGAGGTTGTATCTACAGTATTGTGTTCAGTTTTGGGCACCATCTTATAGGAAAGATGTTGTCAAGCTGGAAAGGGTGCAGAGAAGAGTTACGAGGATGTTGCCAAGGCTCGAGGTCCTGAGGTATAGGGAGAGGTTGAACAAGCTAGGACTCTATTCTGTGGAGTGCAGGAGGATGAAGGGTGATCTTATAGAGGTGTACAAAATCATGTGAGGTATAGATAGTGTTGATGCACAGATTCTCTTGCCCAGATTAGGGAAATCAAAAACCAGAGAACACAGGTTTAAGGAGAGGGGGGAAAGATTTAATAAACATTTGAGGGGTATCTTTTTCCATGCAAGGGGTGGTAGGTGTATAGAATGTGCTGCCAGAGGAGATTGTTGAGGCAGGTACAATTGCAATGTTTAAGAAACATTTAGACGGGTACATGGATAGGGCAGGTTTAGAGTAATATGGGCCAAAGACAGGTAGGTGGGACTACTGTCGATGGGACCTGTTGACCGGTGTGGGCAAGTTGGGCTGAAGGGCCCGTTTTGACGCTTAGAAACTCTATGACTCTCTGATGCAGTGGGTCAGGAAGCATCGCTGTAGAACATGTTTCCCAAAGATGCTGCCTGACTCAGTTTGTATTTTTTATGACACTGGCTTTAAAATATATAAGGTAACTGAGGGGTCCTGGGTAAACATAGAAATTAGGTGCAGGAGTAGGCCACTCGGCCCTTCGAGCCTGCATCGTCATTCAATATGATCATGGCTGATCATCCAACTCGGTATCCTGTACCTGCCTTCTCTCCATACCCTCTGATCCCCTTAGCCACAAGGGCCACATCTAACTCCCTCTTAAATATAGCCAATGAACTGGCCTCGACTACCTTCTGTGGTGGAGCGTTCCAGAGATTCACCACTCTCTGTGTGAAAAATGTTTTTCTCATCTCGGTCCTAAAGGATTTCCCCTTTATCCTTAAACTGTGACCCCTTGTCCTGGACTTCCCCAACATCGGAAACAATCTTCCTGCATCTAGCCTGTCCAACCCCTTAAGAATTTTGTACGTTTCTATAAGATCCCCCCCTCAATCGTCTAAATTCTAACGAGTACAAGCCGAGTCTATCCCGTCTTTCTTCATATGAAAGTCCTGACATACCAGGATAAAATTACACCATTCAAAAGACATTTATGTGGTTACATGGGCAGGAAAGGTTTGGAGTAATATGACCCAAATGCAGACAAATATGACTTGGACAGCTTGGGCTGAAAGTGTTGTGCAATTCTATGACTCTAAGGGGCTTTCTTCTAATTTGTATGTTTATATAGGACTGTCTGCTGGAAACAAGTCAGTGCTGAAATAACTTTCCCATGGCAGCCACAGTGCAGCAGCAGGAAAGGCTGTAAGTACAATACTATGAATATCCCTGTCGCTATGAACAGTGATCTCTACTTATAATTAACAGGAGAGGTTGTAAAGAAGCAACCAGTCATAGAGCTGTCATAATCCGAGACATTAAGGGGTGGGATCTGGTGTGAAAGCGCCTCAAACAACTGAAGTTTGTATCCTCGCCAGCAGGCCACGAGTGGCAATAGTGCTATGTGTACAAAATAATGTTCTAACACTACTATTGTATGGAACCAATGGCAATGCAAATATAGACTGAGTAATAATGTAAAGAGCATTGCAATGCTTTGTTTATTTTGTACCTGTATATATTTTTATTAAGAATAAAGTTTACTTTTGAAATATTAAAACAAAAATCCTGATCTTTGAAAACTGGGTTTGGCAGATGATTCATTCTGATTCCTGCATCAAGCGCTTCTAGTTTTTAACAAGTGGACGATGAAGGCTTCTTAAATCCACAAATCTCCGTGCCGAGCAGTAGGAGAAAACTGCATCATCCAATCCATGACACCAGTAGGTGGCGACAGACACTGAGCAAGTATCAGCTAAGCTTAGCCAAATTGCCAGAAGCAATCTGCAGCATGGCCTAGTGATCTGAAAGCTCCTCACTGCACAATTGCCTCCTGAATAGTATGTGTTTTATGGATCCTGTTTCTACATTAGATTTGCACTTAATTGGGAATACAGTCCAATGAATTTTATTTTATTTATTTTTTTTTTTTAAATGAGTCATGTAGCTTTGAATCAGTTAATGAGCTGTAAAGTAGACCCACAGCGGATCTGGCCTATGTGGAGTAATATTTGACGCAATGATGCGGAGAGACAGCTCCGATTTACTAACAGCTCTGTGAACATGCATGTGAAAAATACCTTCTGTCATACAAAGCACAAATTCAGGATGAAATTTGCAGTCTTCAGTGTCTCATTATTATGGGTATTTTCTTTTCAGTCCTCCATCAAATGTGTGCAACAGATTAAAATAATCCCTTGATTCATTGATCATTATTATTGAGATTATCGTCATTGAGTCTTAGGAAAGCAATCCCTTCGGCATAATTTGTCCTTGCTGACCAACATACTTATTTTAGTTCAATTGGTCTGTGTTTGGCCCATATCTCCCTATCCAACCATGTATCAGCTCAAAAGTGTTTTGTACATTGTAATTGTACCTGCTTTTCCTACTTCGTCTGGAGTCTCATTCCATGTTCTCCCCACCCTATATACGAAAAAACCCATCCATCAGAACTCCTTTAAATGTCTTCCCTCTCATCTTAAACCTATGCCATCTCCTATTTAGACTCTCGTATTCAGGGGGAAAGACTGTGACTATCCGCCCCATCTATGCCTATCATTATTTTATAAACCACTACAAGGTTACTCCTCGGCCTACTTTGTTCCAGGGAAAAGTCCCAGCCTATCAGATTCAGATTCAACTTTAATTGTCATTGTCAGTGTACAGTACAGAGACAACGAAATGCAGTTAGCATCTCCCTGGAAGAGTGACATAGATTTATTTATTGAAATCATATTCTATTTACATGCATACAGTCAGTGTTTTTCCTGTGGGAGGAGTGTCCGGGGGGGGGGGGGGGGGGGGGGGGGGGGGGTTATTGACAGTCACCGAGGTACATTGCTCAGTAGTGTGACAGCCGCAGGGAAGAAGCTGTTCCTGGACCTGCTGGTCCGGCAACGGAGAGACCTGTAGTGTCTCCCGGATGGTAGTAGGGTAAACAGTCCATGGTTGGGGTGAGAGCAGTCCTTGGCGATGCTGAGCGCCCTCCGCAGACAACGCTTGCTTTGGACAGACTCAATGGAGGGGAGCAAGGAACTGGTGATGCGTTGGGCAATTTTCACCACCCTCTGCAGTGCTTTCCGGTCGGAGACAGAGCAGTTGCCATACCATACTGTGATACAGTTGGTAAGGATGCTCTCGATGGTGCAGCGGTAGAAGTTCACCAGAATCTGAGGACACAGATGGACCTTCTTCAGTCTCCTCAGGAAGAAGAGATGCTGGTAAGCCTTCTTGACCAGAGTTGAGGTATTGTGGGTCCAAGAGAGGTCATCGGAGATGTTGACTCCCAGGAACCTGAAGCTAGAAACACGTTCCACCTCTGTCCCGTTGATGTGGATGGGGGTGTGCGTGCCGCCCCTAGACTTCCTGAAGTCTACAATGAGCTCCTTGGTCTTCGTGGAGTTAAGGGCCAGGTTGTTGTCGGCGCACCATGCTGCTAGGAGCTGGACCTTCTCCTTATAGGCTGACTCATCGTTATTGCTGATGAGGCCAATCACCGTTGTATCATCTGCATACTTGATGATGGTGTTAGTACCATGTACAGGTGTGCAGTCGTAGGTGAAGAGGGAATAGAGGGGGGCTCAGCACACAGCCCTGTGGAACGCCGGTGTTCTAGGTGAGGGTTGAAGAGGTGTGCTTGTCTAACCTCACAGACTGGGGTCTGTTGGATAGAAAGTCCAGTATCCAGTTGAAGAGGGAGGGGTCGATGCCCAGGTTACCGAGTTTGGTGATCAGTTTAGAGGGTATAATGGTGTTGAATGCTGAGCTGTAATCGATGAACAGCATTCTTACGTAAGTGTCTCTGTTGTCGAGGTGGGAAAGGGCGGAGTGAAGTGCTGTTGAGATGGCATCCTCCGTACTCCTGTTCTTGCGGTAGGCAAACTGATAGGGATCCAGTGTGGGGGGTAGGCAGCCTTTGAGGTGTGCCAGGACCAGTCTCTCGAAGCACTTGGTGATGATGGGAGTAAGTGCAACTGGGCGGAAGTCATTGAGGCTTGCCGCAGTGGATGTTTTGGCACCGGCACGATGGAGGTGGTTTTAAGGCACGCGGGGACAACTGCTGGGCAAGTGACAGGTTGAAGATGTCAGTCCAGACGTCTGTCAGCTGCGCAGCACAGGCCCTGAGCATGCGCCCGGGGATGCCGTTAGGCCCAGCAGCCTTAGTCCTACTCAGTGCCACATATACATAGTAGGGGGTGAGTGTGAGGGGTTGGTGATCAGCAGGGAGCACAGCCTTGATGGCTGTCTCTAGATTGTCCCTGTCGAAGCGGCCATAGAAGTGGTTGAGCTCCTCGAGGAAGGAGGCGTCGCTGGATGTGCAGGTGGTGTTGGTGGGTCTTCAGATTAGCCCTGGATGAACCGTAGGCTCGAGCATCTCCTGACCTGAAAGCGGTGTCCCTTGTTTTCAGCAGTAGCCTGACCTCACTGTTCATCCATGGCTTCTGATTCGGGAATATGGTCACCCGTTTGAGGGAGGTGACACTATTGATGGTGGAGTTTATGAAGTCCAGAACAGAGGATGTGTAGGAATCAATGTCCGTGTGATAGTCAAGGGTGGCCTGGGCTGCAAACGCCTTCCAGTCAGTGTTTCCAAAACACTGCTGAACTGTGGAGTCCGCTTCCTCTGACCAGACTTTAACTGGCCTCACAGTGGGTTTAACCCGTCTGATGAGTGGGGAGTACTTAGGGAGCAGGAACAATGAGAGGTGATCAGACTGGCCAAGGTGGGGGACGGGGACAGCTTTGTAAGCATCAGCCATGTTAGTGTAGACTTTGTCCAGTGTCTTGTCTACTCTAGTGGGGAAGGATACATGTTGGTGGAATTTTGGGAGTACAGTCTTCAGGTTGGAGTGATTGAAGTCACCCGCAACAATGAAGGCTGCCTTGGGGTTGTGCGTCTGTTGTTTGCTAATGGCAGTATGCAGCTCTTTCATTGCAAGCTTGGCATTAGCATCAGGAGGGATATAGGCTGCAGTCATAACAGTGGAGGTAAACTCTCTGGGCAGGTAGATCCAATCTCCCCTTACATTTCAACCTCTCCAGTCATGGACATCATTGTGAATCTATTCTGCATCCATTTCTAGATTAATCACATCCTACCTACAGCACAAACTCCACACTCAACACTCCAAGTAAGGTCTCACCAGGTTATTGCATCCCAGTGCCTGTACTCAATGCCATGGCCAACAAAGGCAAGCAGGGCATACATCGTCATGGCTGTGTTGCCATTTTCAGGAAATTATGTACTGATACTTTGTCTCCCTCAGCTCAAAAACACTCCCTTGGGGTTCTCTTATTCACTGGGGATGTCCTGGCCTGGTTTAACTTCCCAAATTTTATCGCTTCACGCTTGTCTGAATTAAATTCCATCTCCATTTCCTTTGCCCACATTCCCAGTTGATGTAGATCATTCTGTAACCCGTCAAACTTCTCTACCATTATACTACCAATTTTGATATCATCTGAATACTGACTAATTATCACCACCTACCTTCTCATCTAATAATTAATATCTATGGCAAACAGCAGTGACTGATCACTGAACCCAGCAGCACACTAAACTCTACCTCGAGCTATACGAGCCAATTTGGACTAGCTTGCCCTGAGTCTCATGTGTCCTCTACATAAAAAAGTTTGTCATGAAACTGGTCCATTGTGGACACCACAGCAAATACTCATATTATGGTCTTACCCATTTGACACAGAAGTGTCCCGTATGAGAACAAAGATACATAGAGAATTAATATAAATTATATATTGATTGTGTATTGTGTTCTTTTTGATTGTATGGCAGCATGGTAACTCCAATTTCACTGTACCTTAATTGGTGCATGTGACAATAAATTTGAACTTGATTGATACGTTATTATCAGATGTGACATGTAATAGTGAAATTCTTTGTTTTGCATACCATACACAAAGTATGCAAAACGTCGTCACATTATAGGGTGCCGACAAAGTTATAAAGTGTTCAATGCAGTCCCCAATGGTCACTTTTTGTTCTTGGCAATCCCCCCCAGACCGGGTCCCCCTTTGTCCTCGACAGCCCCCCCAACACCAAGTCCCTCTTTGTTTTCTCGATGGTGAGTCACTTGACCGACCACTGGGAATCAGGCAGCCCGTCCAACCTCTGGTACCCACCGCCAGGTTATCTGACCACTGGGTAAAATAAGAAGTTGCCAGAGATAGAGTGATTAACATATCAGAGGGAGGGATGGAGGATGCTCAATTTTAGGGTGAGAATAAAAGGCTGTTAAGATTGAAGGCAGGATTTGAATGAGAAGCAAATTGGGAATGCATGCATTGTGTGTGCGCAGACTTATGCTCTGACAAGTTCCTGTGGTAACTAGTGTGCAAAGGCTTCTGAGCGCATTGTGTCAATGTGAAGGTCTAGAGCTGGAATGTCCCAACATTGACGAACATCAAGTCCACTTTGCAATCAGACCTCAGGAACTCGGATGTTCATGTCATTCTCAACCCAAAAGATCTACACAAGAAGATATTACATTTAACATTTCCAGGATGTGAGGTTAATACACTTACGAGGGCTGGATGTGAGGTCAATATGCTTTAGAGGAGGGAGACAACACTTTGCACAAGTTACAACTAAAACACAAAGTACTTGTGCAATAACTCCAGGATAAGCGTGCAACTAAGAAAACCAAGCACAAAGCCAATGTATTATCTAACTGAATATACCAACTTATGCCAAGGACAATAAATAACTCCATATGCAGAGTACGGAGACTACAATTACAAAGAAATAAACATACTGCATGTCATATGTTTTCTTTCTGCACCCAACTGACCCTATTTCTTCTCCACCTACTGCCTTGCTCTGCTACCTCTGACATATGCTTTACAGCCTGACGCAAACTCTGTCCATTAATTCTTAGCTCTCCAAGTAGCAACATGGTCGATCTTGCTATGAAACCTCTACAACCCACCTCTACTGGACATACTCTTGCTCTCCATCCTCGCTGCTCAACTTCTGCAACCAAGTCCACATATCTAAGCTTTTTCCCTTCATAAGCCTCGTCCACTTTCTCCCAATACACCATCAGTTCTATAAAATACACTACCCGCTGACTAACTAACCATAACACTATACCAGGCAGTGTATTTTGTAGTTGATGAACATCAGAATCAGACTTACTTTATTAGCCAAGTATGTTTTGCAACATATGAGGAATTTGATTTGCCATATAGTCATACTAATAAAAAGCAACGGAACACACAAAATACAATTTATCATAAGCCTCCACAACAGTGACTCCTCCACAATCCTCACTGTGATGAAAGGTGAAAAAAAAGTTAAATCTCTTTCCTTCTTTGTCTTGGTTCTTGGTTCCTTGGTCCTCCAAAATATTCCAAATGGAATTTAAACTGGAGGTGGTGAAGGGAGGGCTTAAGCCACTCTTCCCAGAAAGGGTTATTGGGAAGAAAGAGCTACTTTAAATTTAGTTGCACCTGGTTGGGTGACTATAGTTGGGTGGAGATTATTCTATACTTTAATTGTGCGGGGGAAGAACGAATTGCTGTATACATCTGTCTTTGTAGCTGGGATCACAAATTGGATCGAATGCCCTCGTCAGCTCCGAATTGGTTTGGTGTAGGTCTTGTAGTCTATGTTGATCTGACCATTTAACATTTTGTAAAAACAGGTCAAACGGTGAGCTTCACGTCTGTCTTGGAGAGGGTTCCACCCAAGAGTTCAGAAGTTTGGTGACACTCGCTTCTCTCTCATAGGTGTTAGTAACAAATCGAGCTGCCTGTCTTTGGACACGTTCGAGGGAAGAAATGTTTTTATTTGTGTATGGGTCCCATGCTGCAACTGCGTAGTCCAAATGAGGTCTAACGAGGGTGAAGTATAACTTCTCCTTGACAGAAGTTGAACAATGATGAAAGTTGTGCCTCAGAAAGTTTAGGACACCTGTTGCTTTCACCGTTGCATGATGAGTCTGACCATTCCAACGCAGATTATTCTGCAATTTGATGCCAAGATACTTGGTTTGTTTGGATTCTTCAAGGGTGGCACCAAGTATATTATAAGATGTTTCGCCTGGATTCCTCTTTCTGGTGACACGCATAGTTTCACATTTGGAAGGGTTGAACTGCATGCCCCATTGTTGTGACCACTCAACCATTGTGTCGAGATCCTTTTGGAGAGCATCTTCATCATCAGCTGACTTAATTGGATGGTACAGCAAACAATCATCAGCGAATAGTCTGGTCGTACTTGCGACTTTTTGAATGCCAATGGAGCTCTTTCTGTTCACACACACACACGCTGAAGACGTTTTGTCAGGAAACTGGAAATCCATCGTTTCGTGTTGGAACGAATACCATAGAAGTCAAGTTTCCGAAGCAGTCTCTGGTGTGGGATGACATCAAATGCTTTAGGAAAGTCCAACACAACTAAATCCGTGATGACGTTACTATCAAGGTGCTTGGCCAGGTCATTTGTCGTCAGGATAAAGCTGAGACTCGCATGATCTATGCCTCCTAAATACATGTTGGTTGTCAGCAAGAATGTTATGTTTGCTCACGTGTCGCATCAGATTACTATCAATTAAATGCTCCAGCAATTTGCAGCAAGTACTTGTTAATGAAACAGGATGATAATTCGCTGGGTTGGTGGTTCAACCCTTCTTAAAAAGAGGAGTGATGTTAGCCTTCCTCCAATCCAGCGGAACATCACCTGAGTCAAACGATTGTTGGAAAATGAACTGCAAAACTGGAGCCAGTTCTTCGGCTGCGATCTTGAGGGCTTGATTCTGTATCGGATCTGGTCCAATTGCTTTTGTGATATTAATAGCAGGCATATCAGCGGTAGGACTGCTCTGAAGCTTCTCTTTCACCAAGCCTTAAGAGGCAGTAAATTACCTTGATACCCTATGAAACGGTAACCACAGATATACCCATTGCCTGGGCCCTTCTAACCACAATAGCTACAGAGCCTCTGCCCGAATCTTAGCATGGATTATGTTCATCTAAGAGAGACAGCACCTTTATCATGTGACCATTCCAGATAGCAGCACCTACAGTGGCTTGCAAAAGTTTTCATACCTCTTGAACTTTTCCACATTATGTCACGTTACAACCACAAATGTAAATGTATTTTATTGGGATTTTATGTGATAGACCAACACAAAGTGGTGCATAATTGTGAAGTAGAAGGAAAATGATACATGGTTTTCAATTTTTTTTACAAATAAAAAACTGAAAAGTGTGGCGTGCAAAAGTATTCAGCCCTCCTGAGTCAATACTTTGTAGAACCACCTTTCGCTGCAATTACATCTGCAAGTCTTTTGGGGTATGTCTCTACCAGCTTTACACATCTAGAGACTGAAATTTTTGCCCATTCTTCTTTGCAAAATAGCTCAAGCTCAGTCAGATTGGATGGAGAGCGTCTGTGAACAGCAATTTTCAAGTCTTGCCAGAGATTCTCAATTGGATTTAGGTCTGGACTTTGACTGGGCCATTCTAACACATGAATATGCTTTGATCTAAACCATTCCATTGTAGCTCTGGCTGTATGTTTAGGGTCGTTGTCCTGCTGGAAGGTGAACCTCCGCCCCAGTCTCAAGTCTTTTGCAGACTCTAACATGTTTTCTTCCAAGATTGCCCTGTATTTGGTTCCATCCATCTTCACATCAACTCTGACCAGCTTTCCTGTCCCTGCTGAAGAAAAGCATCCCCACAGCATGATGCTGCCACCACCATGTTTCACAGTGGGGATGGTGTGTTCAGGGTGATGTGCAGTGTTAGTTTTCCGCCACACATAGCGTTTTGCATTCAGGCCAAAAACTTCAATTTTGGTCTCATCTGACCAGAGCACCTTCCTCCACATGTTTGCTGTGTCCCCCACATGGCTTGTGGCAAACTGCAAACAGGACTTTTATGGCTTTTTTTCAACAATGGCTTTCTTCTTGCCACTCTCCCATAAAGGCCCGATTTGTGGAGTGCACGACTAATAGTTGTCCTGTGGACAGATTCTCCCACCTGAGCTGTGGATCTCTGCAGCTCCTCCAGAGTTACCATGGGCCTCTTGGCTGCTTCTCTGATCAATTCTCTCCTTGCCGGCCTGTCAGTTTAGGTGGACGGCCATGTCTTGGTAGGTTTGCAGTTGTGCCATACTCTTTCCATTTTCGGATGATGGATTGAACAGTGCTCCGTGAGATGTTCAAAGCTTGGGATATTTTTTTATAACCTAACTTTAAACTTTTTATACCCTGCTTTAAACTTCTCCACAACTTTATCCCTGACCTGCCTGGAGTGTTCCTTGGGCTTCATGATGCTGTTTGTTCACTAATGTTCTCTAACAAACCTCTGAGGCCTTCACAGAACAGCTGTATTTAGACTGAGATTAGATTACACACAAGTGGACTCTATTTACTAATTAGGTGACTTCTGAAGGCAATTGGTTGCACTGGATTTTATTTAGGGGTATCAGAGTAAAGGGGGCTGAATACTTTTGCACGCCACACTTTTCAGTTTTTTATTTGTAAAAGAATTTGAAAACCATGTATCATTTTCCTTCCACATCACAATTATGCGCCACTTTGTGTTGGTCTATCACATAAAATCCCAATAAAAGACATTTACGTTTGTGGTTGTAAAGTGACAAAATGTGGAAAAGTTCAAGGGGTATGAATACTTTTGCAAGCCACTGTACATACAGCTATTTTCAACATCCACTTGGGGGATCATGGAGCACTCTCTCAAATGTGCGTGTCTGCAGAAATTCATCTCCACCTTGAATTTTCTTCAAGATTGCTTTTAACCGCAATCTTACCATTGGGTCCTCAACAGAAGACACTGGCTACAGATGAGGAGTAAGATGTTTAGAAAGGATCTCAGGATTTATTTCACCCAGAGGACGGTTGTAATTTGGAACACACTGCCCGAGAAGGTGGTGGGGGCAAAATTTAAATATTATCTAAATGAGTACTTAAGCCAAGGCCGAGAAGGCAATGGATCATTTGTTTTCAAATAGGATGAATATAGACAGGTACTCAGTGGTCAAAATTGTCACTGATGGACCTGTTTCCTTGCTCTATGGCTCCAAGGCTGTTTTCACAAAGTCCTCGAAATCCACCGGCAGAATAAGTGAACCAATATCCTCCCTCAGGCCAACATGCCCTTCAATGGGGCCCTAAATACGCTCGGGACAATCCATATCAATGGTTTGATATGGGAATCGATACTTGAAGATGATCAATGATTGAAAAAAGTGGAGAGCATGCTCCAATCAGCATTAATAATACCAAAGTAGAAATGGTTGAGAGCTTCAAGTTCCTTGGTGTTAATATTATCAACAATCTGTTATGGACCAAGTCTGCAAGAATTTGTAGAGAGTTGTGGATGTAGCTCAGTCCATCATTCAGATCTGACTCCCCACCATTGACTCAATAGAGCACTTTGACAGAAAAAATGTGAGGCTGTATTTTGGGAAGTCTAACATGGGAAGGACCTACACAGTGAATGGTAGGGCTCTGGGGAGTGTTGTAGAGCAGTGGGATCTAAGAGTGCAGGTGCTTGGTTCCTTGAAGTTAGAGGAGCAGGTAGATAGGGTGATCAAAAAGGCGTTTGGCACATTGGCCTTCATCAGTCAGAATACTGAGTATAGAAGTTGGGAGGTCATGTTGCAGTTATATTTAGAGTATTGTGTTCGGTTCTGGGCACCATGTTATAGGAAAGATGTTGTCAAGCTGGAAAGGGTACAGAGAAGATTTACAAGGATGTTACCAGGGCTAGAGGGTTTTAACTATAGGGAGAGGTTAAGTAGGCTGGGACTATTCCTTGGAGTGCAGGAGGATGAGGGGTGATCTTATTGAGGTGTATAAAATCGTGAGAGGAACAGATCAGGTAGATGCACAGAGTAAGTGAATCAAGGACCAGAGGACATAGGTTTAAGGTGAAGGGGAAAAGATTTAATAGGAATCTGAAGGGTAACCTTTTCACACAAAGGGTGGAGGTGTACAGAACAAGTTGCCAGAAGAGGCAGGGACTATCCCAACATTTAAGAAACAGTTAGACAGCTACATGGCTAGGACAGGTTTGGAGGGATATGGACCAAACGTGGGCAGGTGGGACTAGTGTAGCTGGAACATGTTGGCCGATGTAGGCAAGTTGGGCCGAAGGTCCTGTTCCACACTGTATCACTCTATGACTCCATTTACCAGGAAAAGTAATCAATAGACAACAGACAATAGGTGCAGGAATAGGCCATTCGACATCTTCAAGCCAGCACCACCATTCAATGTGATCATGGCTGTTCATCCACAATCAGTACACCGTTCCTGCCTTCTCCCCATATCCCCTGACTCCGCTATCTTCAAAAGCCCTATCTCTCTCCTGAAAGTATCCAGAGAACTGGCCTCCACCGCCCTCTGAGGCAGAGAATTCCACAGACTCACCACTCTGTATGAAAAAGTGTTTCCTCATCTCCGTTCTAAATGGCCTACCCCTTATTCTTAAACTGTGGCCCCTGGTTCTGCACCCCTCCCCCCCCCCCCCCCCCCCCCCCCCCCCCCCCCCCAACCCCCCCCCCCCCCCCCCCCCCCCCCCCCCTTGGGAATTGGGAACATCTTTCCTGCCTCTAGCGTGTCCAAAACCTTAATAATCTTATATGTTTCAATAAGATCCCCTCTCATTCTTCTAAATTCCAGAGTATACAAGCCCAACCTCTCCATTCTCTCACCATATGACAGTCACGCCATCCTGGGAATTAACACTGTGAACTCCCTCAATAGCAAGAATGTCCTTCCACAAATTTGGAGAACAAAACTGCACACATTATTCCAGGTGTGGTCTCACTAAGGCCCTGTACAACTGCAGAAGGACCCCTCTTGTTATGAAGGCCAACATGCCATTCGCTTTCTTCACTGCCTGCTGTACCTGCATGCTTACTTTAATTGACTGATGAACAAGGACCCCCAGATCCCGTTGTACTTGCCCGTTACCCAACTTGACACCATTTAGATAATAATCTTCCATTCTGTTTTTGCTACCAAAGTGGATAACTCTCATTTATCCACATTAAACTGCATCTGCCATACATCTGCCCACTCACCTAACCTGTACAAGTCACCCTGCATTCTCATAGCTTCCTCCTCACAGTTCACACTGCCACCCAGCTTTGTGTCATCTGCAAATTTGCTAATGTTACTTGTAATCCCTTCATTTAAATCATTAATATATATTGAAAATAGCTGCGGTCCCAGCACCGAGCCTTGCGGTACCCCACTAATCACTGCCTGAAAGGGACCCGTTAATCCCTACTCTTTGTTTCCTGTCTGCCAATCAATTTTCTATCCATGTCAGCACTCTACCCTCAACACCATGTGCCCTAGTTTTGTCCACTAATCTCCTATGTGGGACCTTATCAAATGCTTTCTGAAAGTCCAGGTACACTACATCCACTGGCTCTCCCTTGTCCATTTTCCTAGTTACATCCTCAAAAAATTCCAGAAGATTAGTCAAGCATGATTTCCCCTTCATAAATCCATGCTGACTCGGACCAATCCTGTTACTGCTATCCAAATGTGCCGTTATTTCATCTTTTATGATTGACTCCAGCATCTTCCCACCACCGACGTCAGGCTAACTGGTCAATAATTTCCTGTTTTCTCTCTCCCGCCTTTCTTAAAAAGTGGGATAACATTAGCTACCCTCCAATCCACAGGAATTGATCCTGAATCTATAGAACATTGGAAAATGATCACATCCTTAAGTACCCTGGATGCAAACCATCAGACTCTGGGGATTTATCAGCCTTCAGTTCCATCAGTCTACCCAACAACGCCATTTCCTGCCTAATGTGGATTTCCTTCAGTTCCTCCGTCAAACATTTGTCCCACCCAGGTCGTTCCTCCTTCTCCTTGTTCCCATCAGGCAAACGATACAGAAACTTTAAAGACCCCACCAGACATGGGGTCAACCTCTTCCTCTGTTACCAGGTTTATAAATGGTCCTATAATGGCTAAGGTATTGTCTGATTCACTGGACATTGTTTATTGAACAGGTGTCGTACAATGTTAAGTTCTCTATTCTGTATCTTCCCCTTTTCTCCATCTGTTGTACTTGAATGTGACTTGATTACATTTATGTATACTGTAGTATTATCTGATCATATTGGATAGCATGCAGAACAAATCTCTTCACTGTACCTTGGTACAGTACATGGGATCATAAACCTAGATGATACAAAACTGGAGGCAGTTAGCTGTGTGGAGAAAGCAGAGACTTCAAGGGTATGTAGACCAGTTAGGTGAATTAACAAGAGCATTGCAGATACCTGCATTTGGCCCATATCCCTTTAAAGCTTTCCTATCCATGAACCTTTCCTGTAAATGTTGTTAGTCACAAAATGCTGGAGTAACTCAATGGGTCGGGCAGCATCCCTGGAGAAAAGGAATAGGTAACATTTTAGGTCAGAACTCTTCTTCAGACCTTCTTCAGATCTTCTTCTGTAGATGCTGGAAGATACAAGCGACTATAGATGCTGGAAGATCAAGTGACTGTAGATGCTGGAAGATACAAGTGACTATACAGTGCCCTCCATAATGTTTGGGACAAAGACCCATCATTTATTTATTTGCCTCTACTCCACAATTTGAGATTTTATATAGAAAAAAATCACACGTGGTTAAAGTGCACTTTGTCAGATTATAATAAAGACAATTTTTATACATTTTAGTTTCACCACGTAGAAATTCCAGCTGTGTTTATATCTAGTCCGAATTTCAGGGCACCTAAATGTTTGGGACACATTGCTTCACAAGTGTCTGTAATTGCTCTGGTGCGTATTAATTGCCTCCTAATGCAGGTTTATGAGAACTCTCAGCACCTAGTCTTTCCTCCAGCCTTTCCATCACCTTTGGAAAATTTTATTGCTGTTTATCAACATGAGGACCAAAGTTGTGCCAATGAAAGTCAAATAAGCCATTATCAGACTGAGAAAGAAGAATTAAACTGTTAGAGAAATCATCCAAACCTTCAGCTTACCAAAATCAACTGTTTGGAACATCATTAAGAAGAAAGAGAGCACTGGTGAGCTTACTAGAGGCAAAGGGACTGGCAGGCCAAGGAAGACCTCCACAGTAGATGCTGGAATTATCTCTATAATGAAGAAAAATCCCTAAACACCTGTCCGACAGACCAGAAACACTCTTCGGGAGTCAGGTGTGGATTTATCAATGACCATTGTCCGCAGAAGACTTCATGAACGTAAATACAGAGGCTACACTGCAAGATGCAAACCATTGGTTAGCCCCAAAAATAGGATGGTGGGTTACAGTTTGCCAAGAAGTAATTAAAAGAGCAACCGCAGTCTGGAAAAAAGGTCTTGTGAACAGATGAGACGAAGATTAACATATCAGAGTGATGGCAAGAGCAAAGTATGGAGGAGAGAAGGAACTGCCCAAGATCCAAAGCATTCCACCTCATCTGTGAAACATGGTGGTGGAGGTGTTATGGCTTGGGCATGTATGGCTGCCGAAGGTACTGGCTCACTTATCTTCATTGATGATACAACTGCTGATGGTAGGAGCATAATGAATTCTGAAGTGTATAGACACATCCTATCTGCTCAAGTTCAAACAAATGTCTCAAAACTCATTGGCTGGCAGTTTATTCTACAGCAAGACAATGATCCAAAACATACTGCTAAAGCAACAACATTTTTCAAAGCTAAAAAATTGTAATTTCTTGAGTGGCCAAGTCAATCACCCGATCTGAACCCAATTGAGCATGCCTTTTATATGCTGAAGAGAAAACTGAAGGGGACTAGCCCCCAATACAAGCATTAGCTAAAGATGGCTGCAATACAAGCCTGGCAGAGCACTACCAGAGAAGACACCCAGCAACTGGTGATGTCCATGAATCGCAGACTTCAGGCAGTCATTGCATGCAAAGGATATGCAACAAAATACTAAACATGACTACTTTCATTTACATGACATTGCTGCGTCCCAAACATTATGGTGTTCTGAAATTGGGGGCTATGTATAAATACTGCTGTAATTTCTACATGGTGAAACAAAAATGTATAAAACCATATGTGATTTTTTTTCTATTGCAAATCTCAAATTGTCGAGTACAGAGGCAAATAAATAAATGATGGGTCTTTGTCCCAAATATTATGGAGGGCACTGTAGATGCTGGAGATACAAGTGACTGTAGATACTGGAAGATACATGCGACTATAGATGCTGGAAGATACAAGTGACTATAGTTGCTGGAGATACAAGCGATGATCGATACTGGAAGATACATGCGACTATAGATGTTGGAAGATACAAGTGACTATAGATGCTGCAGGTAGACAAAAATGCTTGAGAAACTAAGCGGGTGAGGCAGCATCTATGGAGCGAAGGAAATCGGCGACGTTTCTGGTTGAGACCCTTCTTCAGACTGATGTGAGGGTGGGGGAGCGGGAAGAAGAAATGAAGCAGAGGCAGTAGGCTGAGGGGGAGCTGGGAATGGGAGGAGACAGCAGGGACTACCTGAAATTGGAGAAGTCAATGTTCATACCGCTGGGGTGTAAACTGCCCAAGCGAAATATGAGATGCTGCTCCTCCAATTTACGGTGGTCCTGACTGGCCATGGAGGAGGCCCAGGACACAAAGGTCGGATTCAGAATGGGAGAGGGAGATGAAGTGCTGAGCCACCGGGAGATCAGGTTGGTTATTGCAAACCGAGTGGAGGTGTTGGGCGAAGCGATCGCCAAGCCTGCGCTTGGTCTCATCGATGTAGAGCAGCTGACACCTAGAGCAGCGTTTGCAATAAGATGAGGTTGAAGGAGGTGCAGGTGAACCTCTGCGCATCTGGAAAGACTGCTTGGTTCCTTGAATGGAGTCAACGGGGGAGGTTAAGCGACAAGTGTAACATTTCCTGCGGTTGCAAGGGAAAGTGCCAGGGGAGGGGGTGGTTTGGGTGAGAAGGGACGAATTGACCAGGTAGTTACGGAAGGAGCGGTCTCTGTGGAAAGCCAAAAGGGATTTGGGAAGATGTGGCCAGTGGTGGGATCCCGTTGGAGGTGGCGAAAATATCCAAGGATTATTTGTTGAATGTGACGGCTGGTAGGGTGGAAGGTGAGGACAAGGGGAACTGCCTTTGTTACGAGTGGGGGGATGGGGAGTGAGAGCAGAGTTACGGGGTATAGAAGAGACCCTGGTGAGAGCCTCATCTATAGTAGAAGAGGGGAACCCCCGTTTGTCCTGGACCTCCTCCATGGCCAGTCAGGCCCACCGTAAATTGTAGGAACAGCACCTCATATTTTGCTTGGGCAGTTTACACACCAGCGGTATGTACATTGACTTCTCCAATTTCAGGTAGTCCCTGCTTTCTCCTCCCCTTCCCGGCTCTCCCTCAGCGCACTGTCTCCGCCTCTTGCTTTCTTCTTCCCGCCCCCCTCCCCAACCCTCACATCAGTCTGAAGAAGGGTCTCGACTCGAAACATTGCCTATTTCCGTCGCTCCATAGATGCTGCCTCACCCGCTGAGTTTTTCCAGCATTTTTGTCTACCTTCGATTTTCCAGCATCTGCAGTTCCTTCTTACACATAGATGCTGGAGATACAAGCGACTATAGATGCTGGAAGATACAAGTGACTGTAGATGCTGAGAGATACAAGTGCCTGCAGGTGCTGAGCACTGCCTTGATGCAGGGTTTTGCACTGATAGATCAACCATCCTTTTGCCTCCACAGATTCTGCTTGATCAGCTGAGTGCTTCCAATGGGTTATGTTTTGCATCATTTAAAATATCAGTGCTTAGTGCAGTTGAATGAAAAGCTTTCGACCACTTAATTCATTTCCCATCTTCAGTGCAATGTAGATACTAGAATTCTTACCAAATATTAGGATGCATATATACATTTATGATTGTTCTTATGTTGAGTTCCAGTCCCACTCGTCTCATTGCAGGATGCGGAAAAGTATTTAACTATAGTAGCTTGGACTGTTGGTAGAAATTGCTGAGGTAGGAATGCAGAGATATTAAATTAGATAAAGCTGTCATTGCTTGGTACTTCCATGATACACTGTGGTGGAGTTTGATGTTACTGCATAATCATAGAACTACACTATGATTACAACATGGAAAAATGTCATTGAACTTCTTGAGTGTATACTAACTCTATGTGAGACCAATTCAACTAGTCCCATTTCTTCAAGCTGAAAATCCTTTGCTTTCACTTACTTATCCAGCTCTCTTTTAAATACTGCAATTGAATATTATTGCACTACTATCTCTGGCAGTGAATTAATAAAATCATAATACTTAAGAGCATAAATGGGCCATTCAGCCTATGGAGTCTGCTCCGCCATTCAATTATAGCAGATCTATTTTTCCCCCTAAATCCACTTTCCTGCCTTCTCCCCGTAACCTTTAAAACCTTACTAATCAAGAAACATGTCAAGTAAAATCCACTTTAAAAATACCCAATGATGTCTGTGGCAATGAATTCCACAGATTCACCACCCTCTCGCTGAAGACATTCCTCCTCATCGCCATTCTAAAGGTACATACTTTTATTTTGACATTGTGCCCTCTGGATCTAGACCCTCCCACTACTGTAAACATCCTCTCCACATTCCACTGTATCTGGACCTTTCTTTATTCAGTATGTTTCAATGAGATCCCTCCCTCCTCATCCTTCTAAACTCCAGCGAGCACAGGCATAGAGCCATCAAACGCTCCTCATACGTTAACCCAAACATCCCTGAAATCATTCTTGTAAACCTTTCTGGACCCACTCCAATGCCAGAAACAGCATAGTGGCGCAGTGAGGCGGCACAATGGTGCAGTGGTAGAGTTGCTGCCTCATAGCGCCAGAGACCCGTATTAGATCCGGACTATGGGTGCTGTTTGTACGTAGTTTGTACATTCTCCCTGTGACCACATAGGTTTTCTCTGAGTGCTCAGGTTTCCTCCCACATTTCGAAGGCATGCAGGTTTGTAGGTTAATTGGTTTCTGTAATTTTTTTCCTAGTGTGTAGGATAGATCTAGTGTACAGGTAATCGCTGATCGGCAAGAACAACTATCTCTGGCAGTGAATTAATAAAATCATAATACATAAGAGCATAAATGGGCCATTCAGCCTATGGAGTCTGCTCCGCCATTCAATTATAGCAGATCTATTTGTCCCCCTAAATCCACTTTCCTGCCTTCTCCCCGTAAACTTTAAAACCTTACTAATCAAGAAACATGTCAAGTAAAATCCACTTTAAAAATACCCAATGATGGGCAGGCTGAATTCTATCATATTATGATCACTGCCTCCTAGGGAATCCACCTTAAGCTCCTTTATCAAATCTGGTTCATTGTGCAACACCAAATCCAGAATTGCTTTTTCATTAGTGGGAATGACCAGGAGCTGCTGAAATATAGAAGGAACTACAGTGCAGTTCTCCCAAGCTAACCTTTGAGCCATGCGTTTAACGCTCTAATCTTATCAACCCAATGCCAATTTGCTCATGGCTCAGGTAGCAATCCAGAGATTATTATATTTTTGGTCCTGCATTTTAATTTAGTCCCTAGCTGCTTAAATTCCCTCAGCAGAACTCATTCCTTATATACCTATGTCATTGATACCCATATGCGCTACAACAACAGGATCTTTCTCCTCCCACTCCAAATTACTCTGCTGGTCTGATGACATATCCCAAACTCAAGCACCAGGCAGGCAATATACCCTTCCGGATTCTTGATTCTTGCGACAGAGAATTGTGTCTATTCCATTGACTATACTAACCCCAATTGCAACTGTATATCTCTTCTCTCCCACCCCCGTCCGTCATCCCCTCCCTGAAGGTTAGGTTGGTTAGGTTGCTCATCCTTCTTTCGGACCCCACTCTCATCCGTACAAAGAGTAGGTATGTTACAAAACTTAGCTTCAGCAGCGCTGCAGTTCTGTCGCTGCCCATGTGCGCGACTTTGGCACCTTTGAGAGGGGGGCGGGTTTAAAATGTGATTTTTCTGCAGCCTATTCAAATCGATCTCTGTCAGGCTGTTTAGTTGCTAAAGAAAAATCGCTTCGACTGCCGTATTATTAAGTTTATTAAAATTAGCGCTGGATCATTTAATTGTGGAGTAAAATTAAAATCATCTTCAAATGCCGTCAACACCGACAACGGGACAGATCTCACATAGGGGACAAGGCAAGGTATGCTGTTTATTTTTTCATATAAACTTGCTTCTTAGGATGCCTTTAATCAAAATTTCAAGTTGCAAAAATGTCATTATGTAAATATACGAACCGGCAGTATTTTTCCTGCCGATATGGGGTTTAAGTTCACTGCAACCGCAACGTTCCAAACCAGCGCGTTACACAAAATCCCACTCGCAAGATGATTTAAATGGCCATTAATTTACAGGAATTAAACACTAAATTCCTTCCATTTGGCCTATAAATTCATGACAATGAGATTTAAAAATCGTGTTATATTGTGAATTATTGTGTGAATGTTATTTGGACACTTAGGCTTTTTAAAAATGTTAACCTTTTATTAAGAAATGGATAGATGTTTAGATCTAGTCATTGAATTTTGTAATTAGCTACAATTGGGTATAACTAATTATATGCTTTAATTTCAGGTCAACCAAGTAAGATTGTTTCATATTTGTTTCAGAATGCTTCAATCTATAATAACTGAAAATGTCATTCAGTTTTCTTAATTTTTAAGAAAGTTATGGGCTTTTGACTGTCCACGATCACAGCTTTTGTGTTAAGTCAATGGAAAAGCAATAGGGAACAAGATGCTAATTTCCGAGTATGAAAATGGCCATAACTTTTTTAATACTGAAGATATGAAAGTGAATTGGGTGTCAAATTAAACTTCTTTTTATGCTTTATCTGATGGGATAAATTGCAGACTTGATTTTTTAAATCTCAAAATTTTGTAACATTGCTACAAAGAGCAAGAATCGCAGATCTGTTAAAGTCAAGTCAAGTTTATTTGTCACATACACATACGAGATGTGCAGTGAAATGAAAGTGGCAATGCTCGCGGACTTTTGTGCAAAAGACAAACAACAAAACAACCAAACAAATTATAAACACAATCATAACACACATATTCTTTTACATAATAAATAATGGAAGGAGAAACGTTCAGTAGAATTAGTCCCTGGTGAGATAGGCGTTTACAGTCCGAACAACGTGTGGATGCCTCTAGAAACTCAGCGTCCAGGTCATTCTAGATCGTAGCCACTCAGTGTGTGTAATGAAACCTGTCTCATACAATGGAAAATCGGACCCTTGTTAGACACAGCATAGATTTTCATGTATTGGCTGAATGTAACATCGCCAGTTGACCATGGGTGAGAAGTGCCACTCGGCCCATCCTTAGCAAAGTTTGGTCCTACCGTGACAGAATTCAATTGTTTCTTTAAAATAAAGTTCCTTTATCAGCTTCACTTACTCCATGGTGACCCATCGAATGTATCGATCAGCAAACAAAAAAGCCGCTGGAGGAATTGAGTGGGTCAAACATCATCTATGGAGGGGATGGGGGTGGGTGAAGAGGAAAGAATTGTTGATGTTTTGGGTTGAGACTGAGTCTTGATGCAGGGTTTTGACCCGAAATGTTAGCAGCTCTTCTCAGCCCTACAGATACTGCTGGAGCTGCTGATTTCCTCCAGCAGTTTGTTTTTACTCCAGATTTTAGTATCTGCTGTTTCTTGTGTCTCCATGTATCAATGACTTTTCTTGGATCTGATGATAGGTTATCAATCTGAAATGTTATCTGTGTTTCTCTTTCCATGGGTGCAGCTTGATCAGTAAGTTATATTTGCTACTGTATTTTATATCTGCCTCTTTAATTGGCGGCATGGTGGCGCAGCAGTAGAGTTGCTGCCTTACAGCACCAGAGACCTGGGTTCAATCCTGACTACTGGTGCTGTCTGTATGGAGTCTCCCCGTGACCTGTGTGGGTTTTCTCTGTGGGGTTTTCTCTGGGTGCTCTGGTTTCCTCCCACACTCCAAAGATGTATAGGTCTGTAAACTATTTGTATTGGTAAAATTGTAAATTGTCCCTAATGTGTGTAGGATAGTGTGCGGGGATCGCTGGTCAGCGCAGACTCGATGGACCAAAGGGCCTGTTTCTGCACTGTATCTCTAAAACAAAAGTAAAAACAAAAACTCTCATAATTTAGTGCAATTCTCAAATGTGGCCAGTTGTTTTAGGTTTCAGAGTATAAATTACGTCAATTGAATAACCTGTTCCCAATAGTGACACTCAGAGACATTTTGCACCATACTTCTTGTCCACCCAATGTAATTTCTGTAATGGGTTTTCATTTTTTTGCTACCCTTCAAATCCTTTAAATTCAAATCCAAGATATTTTATTTGGGGTGGCACTATGGAGTGGCTGGCAGAGATGCTGCTTCACAGTGCCATAGATCCGGGTTCGATACTGACCTCAAATGCTGGATTTTGCATGTTCTCCCTGTGACTGCACAGGGAGAACATGTGGGTTTGTAGGTTAATAGGCCTCTGTAAAAATTGCCATTAATGTGTACGGAGTGGATGAGAAAGTGGAACAGCATAAAACTAGTGTGAATGGGTCGGCATAGACTCAGTGGCCAAAGGGCC
Source organism: Leucoraja erinaceus (assembly GCF_028641065.1). NCBI lineage: Eukaryota > Metazoa > Chordata > Chondrichthyes > Rajiformes > Rajidae > Leucoraja > Leucoraja erinaceus. The sequence goes on along the minus strand of NC_073388.1, from coordinate 53,982,361 downwards.
TGTTTACATGCTGTATCTCTAAAACAAAAATTTAAAACGCACTCTTGATCTCCAGAATTCTGAGCTTAACTCATAGTCCTTTGTGAGGAATTTTGTTGACGTTATTGACATGTGACAGCAGAGTGGGATTTAAGCATTATGTGTACTGGCGATCACAGTATCAAAGGTTGTTGCTCATCCTGGAAGATTGCTACAAGGGGGTAGCCATTAATTCTTCAACATTCCAGGATGGTTGATGGTAGTTCAGTTAAGACTCTCCAGTCTCAGTAGTTCAACTGTGCATGAAACTGTCACGTTATCCTTCTTCATGCTTCCACTAAATCATCTTGCATAAGGAATAGCTCAAAAATGAAGCTTCTAGGTCAGTACGTAATTACAAATAATGATTGCTTCAGGCCCAGTAAATTGACCTGTACATCACATGGAGCCATTTTATAACAGAGACTGATAAGCTAGAGCTGAAATTACAGAATTAATGCATACAGTTTTCCTACGGTTAACATTTTAAATTCAAGTCCCAGTATGTGTTCCGTGTTTGTCGAGTATCAGCATGAATCTATCCATTACTATTATGTCATTATCCTTAAACAGCATTAGGCAGTTAATCTAGAATTATTTTGCAAAATTTGATATTTGGGGCAGAGGTACTGTAGGCCCAGTGGGAAACCTCCAGACATTGGTGTTAATATTTCCTTTGCCAGTGGCTTCCAATGCAGGCAGCATGTCTGCTGACTACTCATTTGCAGAGTGTTTGCAGCATTGTTCATTGCCTGCAAGTGTCTACAGGGAACTAATATCACGACAGGCCACTACATAATTCCTGCCTGAACTACCTGACAGGTGAACTTCTAAACGGGAAGGTATCAGACGCTGTCTTACAGGTTGCGGAACTCAGTCTGAAAAATGAGGAAGAGCATTTTTGATCCAATGCTTGAGGCATGGGTGGAGGATCTGAATGGAGAGGTCTGGTGATCACAGTGGCTAGAGCCAGAAGGCACATCAGATAAAGTGTGTGTAAGCCCCAAGTGATGCAAAATGTTCAATCATTTTATACACATGCTTGAGATCAAAGAATGTTCCTTTGATTGCCACAGCCTTCGAGCGATGTGATCAGCCTCACATAACATTGTCTGCCTCACAATGTTAACACCCACTGCAGTGTACTCCACCAGTCAGGGTTCACAGTAAAACATTATAGGCTCCTCGAATGTGAAAGTGCTTCAAACAAACCTCTCAAGCATACACTGCCGTCTCTGCAGTAAAGACAGCCACATCACCTAAATGCATTGCAGGAAGATTTACTCTGAGGCGAAGGACAATCCAGGTTAATGTCAGCATCTTAATCAGATGTGAATAACGTGAGTTCCCATGGCTGCTGGCTGAGGGTAACTAGGGCCTTAATATTGGATTACCTGACATTGGTTTATTTCCTATTCCAGCAAATTTGGAGGACTTTCTGAAAATAAATGCTTGAAATGCAAGTAGTTCAGGTCACAAGATACCAGAAACAAACTATCTATTCTGAATTTTATCATGGGAAGAGATAATCAGGAGGAAAATATTCAAGAATGTATGCAAAGCCTTCCACTTACTCATAGTCATAAAAAGTACAGCATAAAAATGAGCCCTTCAGCCCAACACATCCATGTCAACCTTGATGCTTGTCTACACTTATCTAATTTACCTGTATTGGACTCATATCGCTCGTCAATAGACCATAGACAATAGGTGCAGGCCATTCGGCCCTTCAATGTGATCATGGCTGATCATCCCCAATCAGTACCCCGTTCCTGCCTTCTCCCCATATCCCCTGAATCCGCTATCTTTAAGAGCTCTATCTAGCTCTCTCTTTAAAGTATCCAGAGAACCGGCCTCCACCGCCCTCTGTGGCAGAGATAGTCCTTTCCTAACCAAGTATCTGTCCAAAATCCTTTTAAATATTGTATTGTTTCTGCTTCTAATACCTCCTGTGGCAATTCATTCCATGTACCCATTACCCTCTGCATGAAGAACCTTTCCCCTCGGATCTCCTTTAAACTTCTCCCCTCTCACCTTTATTCCATGCCCTCTGGTTTTCGACTCCCCTACCTTGGGAGAAAGTAACTATTTACCCTATCCATGCCTCTCATAATCCTGTAAATCTTTTTAAGGTCAGCCCTTCAGCATCCTTGCTCCAGTGAGAGCCATCCAGCAAATGCTACAAGTATTCTGCAGACATATTAATAATAAAAGGGTGGCTAAGGAATAGGCCCCTTAAAGATCAGCATGGCTGTCTATGTGTGGAGCCACACAAGATGGGTGAGATTTTTATTGAATACTTCTCATTAGTTTTACTGTGGGGAACATCATGGTAGTTGGGTAATTGAGACTAATGAATTGCGATATCTTGGAACATATAGGGATCTTCAAAGAGCAGGTTCACATGGTGTTAAAGCATATTAAGGTGAATTAATCCCCAGATCATGTCCAAATGCATCCTCAAACCTTTTGGAAAGCTAGGGAAGAAATTGTGAATGCCCTTGCAGAGATATTTGATTCATCTTTTACCACATGTGACGTTCTGGAAGACTGGGCGTGTCTGATGGTGTACCATTGTCTAAGAAAGGTAGTAAGGACAAACCAGGGAATAACAGACCTGGCATCATAGAACAGAAACCAGTACAGCACAAAAACTGGCCCATTGGCCCCAGGCGGAACATTATGTAGCAAAGTGTGAAGTCATGCATTTTGGTAATAGGAATAAAGGCGTAGACTATTTTCTAACGGGGTTGATAATCCAGAAATCGGAGGTGCAAAGGGACTTGGGAATGCTGGTGCAGGATTCCCAAAAAGTTAATCTGCAAGTCGAATCAGTAGTAAAGATAGCAAACACAACGCTAGCATTTATTTCAAGAGGGCTTGTATTCAAAAACAGGGATGTAATGTTGAGGCTCTATAAGGTGCTGGTAAAGCCACATTTGGAATATTGTGAGCAATTTTGGAAACCATATCTGAGGAAGGATGTGTTTTTTTTGTTGTTTTTTAAAAAATATTTAATATAATCTTTAAACATCTGCCTAAGAATACAACCTATTTATCCTTCACCATTTTTGCCTTTATAGATATGTATATAGCTCCGCAGAATTGTGCACCTATTCCCCCCCCCCCCCCTTTTGATTTTGTTTTCTGTTTCTTGTTTTTTGTACTAAATTATATGTATGCACTGAGTACGAGCTGCTTTTAATCTCATTGTACATGTATAGTGACAATAAATGGCATATCATCTATCTCTGGAGAGGGTCCAGATGAGGTATGCATGAGCGTTTGGCGGCACTGGGCCTGCACTCAATGGAGTTTAGAAGAATGAGGGGGGGGGGGATCTCATTGAAACATACAGAATAGCGAAAGGCTTGAATAGAGTGGATGTGGAGTGGATCTTTCCATTAGTGGGAGAGTCAAGAACTAGAGGTCATAGCCTCAGAATTAAAGGTCGTTCTTTTACGAAGGAGATGAGGAGAAATGTCTTTAATCAGAAAGTGGTGAATCTGTAGAATTCTTTGCCACAGAAGGCTGTTGAAGCCAAGTCAGTGGATATTGTTAAGGCAGAGATAGATTCTTGATTAGTACAAGTTATGGGGAGAAGGCAGGAGAATGGGGTTAGGAGGGAAGTTGAATGGTGGAGTAGACTTGATGGGCTGAATGGCATAATTCTACTATTCATTATGATCTCTTATCTACCTGCACATAATCTATTCCTTTCCTTGACATATCCATATGACTATTAAAAAATACCACCATGTCATCATATTGGCCTCAATTATACCACTTCATGTCATCATATTAGCATGTTTCAGGCACTTAAAACCCTCTAAAAAGGTCACCCCACATATCTTTAAACGCTGCCCCTCTCACCTCTATGTCCTCTAGTATTTGATTTTTCCATCTTGAAAAAATGCTGCTTGGAAGAAAAAAATCAAATATTAGTTTCAGTGGTGGGAAAGTTACTGGAGTCTTTTCTGAGGGACAGAATCTGCCAGCCTTTGCATAGATGACTGATTAGAAATAGTCAGTATGGATTTGTGCATTAGAAATTGGATCTCTCAAATCTGTGGGAGCTTTTTGAAAAGGTAACCAAGAAGAATTTTGAGCGCAGGGTGGACAAAGGGACCAGAGGGGTAACCTTTTCTCATACTGTGGGGTATGTATGTGGCCTTTAGCAAAGTCCCGTGTGGTAGGATAGGGTGAGAAATTAGATCTCATAGGGATCAAGGGAGAATCTGCAAATTGGATGCATAATTGGCTTGATGGGAAGAACCAAAGGGTGATGGTGGAATGTTGTTGTTTTTTCCTGTGACTTGTCCTGTGACTTGTGTTATGCCACAGGGATTGGTGCTAGGCCTTTTGTAGTTTGTCAATTATTTAAATGGTTTGGATCAGAAGGCATGGTCATTAAGAAGAGTAAACTGATGTGCCTTTATGACTGCCGACCCTTGCCACTAGCATCTGCGGTGAAGTGCTTTGAGATGTTGGTTATGAGCTTATCAACTCCTAGCTCAACAAAACCACTACAATTTGCCTACCGCCACAACAGGTCATCCAGAGGATGCAATCTCGTTGGCTCTCGTCTGCACTGGACCACATGAGCAATAAAATCACACATGTCAGGTTGTTGTTCATAGACTACAACTTGGAGTTCAACATCATCATCCCCGCCAAACTGTTTACCAAGCTCACAGAACTGGGTCTCTGAGCATCCCTCTGCAAGTGGATCCTCGACTTCCTCATCAACAGACCAATTGGTAACAACACTTCCTCCTCAATAACCATCAGCACACGAGCACCTCACGGCTGTGTGCTCAGGCCTCTGCTCTACTCACTCTATACTCATGACTGTGTAGCCAGACACAGTTCCAACTCTTCAAATTTGCTGGTGAAACCACCGTTGTTAGATGAATTACAGATGACAATGAATCAGAGCATAGGAGGGGCATCGAGTGACTAAATGGTGCCAGAACCACAACCTTGCTCTCAACATCAGTAAAACTAAGGAACTGATTGTTGAATTTGGAAGAGGAAGGACAGGAATCCGCAAACCTGTCTTCTTCGACAGGATGGTGGTGCAGAGAGTCAAAGACGTCATATTCCTGGGCATACATATCTCTGAAGATCTGTTCTGATTCCAACACAATAATGCAATCATAAACAAAGCCCGTCAATGTCATGCAAACGTCCTTAGAAGATTGAAATGAGTCTATACGTCAACAAATATTTTCTTGAACTTTTACATATGTGCAGTAGAGACCGGGTGCGATGGGCCACAATGCACAAGTCGGCAGACAACGGGGGTAAAAGCATGCCCAATGTTGCCCTCACCCTGATGGCCACCTTCGTGTGTGGCTGCATCAGGCGGAGCGTAGAGCCAAAGCACTTGGCCACAAAGTGTCACTACCTGCTGAGGTTCTACCTGTGTTGCAAAGGATGGGCCTGACACAGATGCCACGCAATATACTAGTCAGCTGGACATTGCTGCACCATCTGTCGCTCGTGGAAAAGTTCTTCCGGACCAACACCTTTAACCATAAGTCCATTGGGCAGTGGTCAGCACGTAACGTCTTGCAGGGAAATTATTCCATGGATCCTGTGGCGTGGTTCCCAGAGCAGACTGCCTAGCTTGTCTGACGAAATGCCTCATCGCCAGAGCTCACCAAAAAGTACCAAGACCTGACTTGGCTGGCAGTGAGGGGAGCCCTCCCAGTCAGATCCTGCACCGTAGGAACCTCACCACCAGCACATGCTGCCCTTGTGACAGCTGCTATGGAGAGGAGACAGTTGCCCACCTCTTTGCAGAGTGGATTTGCAAAATGAGTCTGGAGAGGTTTGCAAGGGTCCCTGTCACGATTTATTCCGAACAGCTCCATCACAGTGGACTCTGTGATTTACGGACTGTTCCCAGGGACGCATTTAGAGACTGACATTGAGTGCTGCTGGAAGGTCATCAACTCGGTGAAAGACGGTCTTTGGTCTGCCCGAGCATTGTTGACCTCCCAGCGGAGCGAGATGTCCGTCGGGGAATGTTGCCGACTGGCCCGCTGCAGACTGCAGGAGTACATGCTGAGGGACGCACTGAAGATTGGTGCCAAGGCTCTGTGGTGGAGGACCAGTCCTCCACTGCTGGACATGGGGGGCAGGGTGTGACGGAGCCACCCCTCAGAAATAAGGGAAGGGATTCCACCCCAGTGGGCCACATGAGTGGCAAAGGTGGGGGAGGAATTTGTGAAATTTGGATAATTTGTGTTAACAGTATTGAATGTTTGTATAGCCCCTGAGAATGTCAGATTAATTTTTTGCTCGGTTCCTGTATTGTATATATTTATTACTTGAATAAAGTCTATTTTGAAATCTCAAAGTCCCTTCTCTCCAGAGATGCTGCCTGTCCCGCTGAGTTACTCCAGCATTTTGTGTCTACCTTCTGTAGCTATTTCCAACATATATAGATTGAGAGATCCAAGAACAATATACGGGCATCAAAATGAAGGCACGGAGTCCAAAGAAACAATTGTAAAATTCGTATTACTTTCAATTATTTAGATTGTTCTTACTGTGACCGTAACAAATAAAGCGAGTCGAACAAAAACATTGAAAATTAATGACTGCCTCTGATTCCCTGGCCACAAATAATACGCGTGTTTTTGTCCCTTCTGCTCATCCAACCTCACATGTCCGTCCTCCCAAACTGTCATGAACTAAGCTGGTTGCTGTTCTCACAGAGTGGCTGCATTCAGATTTTTTTTTTAAACTATAATGCTATCTGACAGCAAGGTTAAATGCAACTCTCCCGCACGCACTTCCATTCTTCCGATTGGATTTTTAAAATTTATTTTGCATTTTGTTCCGTTCAGCTGCCTCACCTGAACCGACTTGTAATGATTTTAGTACAGACATCGATGACTTTCCTGCCTCATTACTCCCTGTGTTTGCCGACCGCAGTTCTGCTTCGTACTGTAAGAAATAAATAATGTAAATATTTAGAGAATGGAGTGTGGAATCAAGGGGACATAATTACCACAACAGGGGAAACGCAAACAGCGCTATTGCAATTAGCAGTGAAGTGCGCAATGTGATTTATCGGACGACCTGTTCATTGCAGACAGAACGCCGTGTCTTTTTTTCTCTGGCATTGGGTGGGTTTTTTTGGTTAAGTTAAAGCCATGAAATGGAAAGGATTTCTGTTAATGTTTGACTGTCATTAATAAAACAGCGCTGAATGGTGATGTGGCGCTGTCACATAGGGCGATTCACAGAATCTTTTAAATAACAGAAGATCGCAACACCCTGTATGTCCGCAGTACTGCTCCCCAGGGGTGAACCAGAATAAACAAGCTTCGGGCTTTCACTTGAGGGAGAAGGCATCAGATTTAATATTATAGCTTTACACAGTGAATCGTCAAGCCCTTTGGGCTGCACCACATGGCAACTATTGTTGGGGAAACATTAATCAGGCTTCAGTCAGCAGTGTCGCAGCTGTCTTGGGTGCATCTTCGGTTATCGTTTCAACTGCAGCTCGCTTATTTCCCCAAAAAGTGTTTGCTGGCCTTATCTATTCTTTGTACAATTTCAAACCATTAGGTCTTCCCTTGGCAGGTGGCTCTTCTCATGTTAGCAAGCGGATAACACCACTGTAGCCCGAATCTTTCAGCTTTCCCGGAGCTGCCTGCCATCACCATGACACTACGCTTCCTCTTCACGCCTCACTACCCTTAACAGCCTGGCATGAAAAGGGATTTTTAGGTCTTTGTACAGGAAAGCTGTAATTTCAAGGTGCAGAAACCTCTGCTATTTATCTCCAGCTTCCACATCTTTTGGTCTATTTTTATGTTTCGCCCCCCCCCCCCCCCCCCCCCCGTTCAGCAGGAAATGTGCACAATTCCAGGGATATTTACATATTTACATACATCAAAAATTGATATTTCAGCATCAAACTCTGGCATATTTCGAACCACCTCTAAAGGTCTATCAGTGGCAGAGCATATTGTTGCAACCGCGTCATGCAATGAGTCTGGTTTTGTGCAAATGTACAACTATATATACACACAGAGAACAGAAATGAAATGTTACCAGGGTTTGGGTTTCATAATTGGCTGTGTATATTGCTTCAGTAAAAAAACAGATCAGCCCACCCTCCATCCATCTCTGGATTCAGAAAACAAACTAGATGATCAAGTCTGTGAAATCAGAACCTGTTTTTACCAGAGCAAATCGCGTAAATAGAATCCCCCCCCCCCCCCCCCCCCCCCGCGAACGACAATGCAGCAACTCATTCATAGCTTAGCTGCACAATGAACAGGCACACATTTTATTTGCAATGCAGAAGGCAGTCGATGTGACATGAACAATATGAAACCAATGTTAAAAATTCAACCACTAAGAATTATTATTATTACTAGCTTGCGGAGACAGATGATATTGAGCAGCAGAGTAAATAAAATGATATTTAATTCATCTGGATTCTGGAAGATATGATCAAACATTAATAGCATATTTTCTTCTCAGCTGGCTAAGGTTTTTACCTCTGGGCAGATAAATGTCTGGTATCGGAGTTACTGCTGGCTTAATTTTGACAAAATCTGTGCACCCCAGAACATACAAATCACAGTAGTTTTATTTTATTGCTGGAGTTGTCTTCACATCCAGTTAAGGAAAGATAGATTTTTTAACTCAAATTAATGTTTAGTAATTAACTGCAACACTGCAATGCATCATGAAAAAAATATTCCATAATTTAAATATAGAAATATTACCTAGAAAGTGGAAATATAGCATACATTTTTGGGGCCCAGCACAACTAGAGCTTCTGACATGAATGCTAGGTAGTTTGTTATACAAGGAAATGCTGAAGAATCAGTGTTTATTCCTTGATCACTTTTATTCCCTTTCTGCCACAATCTCTGAATTAACTCTGCACTACCCACATTGATCACTAAGTCAGGCTGCCTACTCTCACACTTTGAGGGTGAGAATCACACATTTGGACAAATTCTCACGCTCTCACGCTGATCACAAATTCCCCACGCTCTGTCGTGAGAAATTCTGTGATCAACAAAAATTTCAAAACTCATATAAACTGCATGGTGTTGGAGAGCCGGGGCTGAAGCAGCGGCCTGGGCAGATGCGGGGAGCCGGGGCTGGTGAGTGTTTGTGGGCTGGCCAGTGTTTTCCAGGCTGGCGAGTCGCTCGCTGCAGCTTCGGCCATGGAGCAGCTTCAGTGCAAGAGTCCCGGGCCATCGGATGCGTCGGAAGTGTTGTGCCGCTGTCGTAAGAGTCTCTGTGCCAAAGGTACAGAGACTCTCAAAGGGAGGGGGAGAGAGAGGGGGGAAGGAGACAGAGAGACAGGGTGAGAGAGGGAGGGGAATGGAGAGAGGGAGAAGAATGAGGGGGGGGAGAGAGAGGAGGGTGTAGAGTGAGGTGGGAGGGAGAGAGGAAGAGAGAGAGAGAGGGGGGAGAGAGGGGGAGGGAGAGAGAGAGGGAGAGAGGGGGAGAGGGAGGGAGGGGAGAGAGAGGGAAGGAGAGAGAGAGGGAGGGGGGGGGAGAGAGAGGGGAGAGGAAGAGAGAGAGGAGAGAGGGAAGAAAAGGGGAAGCGGAGCGCGCGGGTAGAGAGAGGGCGTGGAGAGGGAGGAGAGAGGGTAGGAGGGAAGGGGAGGGAGGGGTGGGAGGGGGAAAGAGAGAGGGGTCATAAAAGAGAGGGGGAAGGGGGAGAGAGAGGGGAAAGAGAGAAACGGGGAAAGAGAGAGAGGAGGGGGGAGGGGCAAAGAGAAAGAGGAGACAGAGACAAGGGGGGTGAGAGGAGTGAGAGCAAAAGAGAGGGGAGAGAGAGAGTGGAGACAGGAGGCAGTGACTACTAACATGCTGTTAAGTCTGTATGTGGATTAAAGATGATCTTAAGTTATGTGTTATGTAGATGTCATATCTACATGGTGTCAGAAGTGGGATAACCCACTTCCTGTTTATCAGTTTTTATTTTATTTTTATCAAGTTTTATTTTCTTTTATTTTCATTTTTTTGTGATGGCTTTTTCCTGCCGAAAGCCTGCACAGCTTATCTTAGATTCAGATATCAGTGAGCGCGGGGCTACTTTTGAAATCGATTTCCGGCACTACATGAACATCGCGCATCGAAATGAACCAGACGCTGTCAAGGCCTGTAACTATTGTAAGAAAATGAACCATTTCTCTGCTGCCTGTCATTCTCGTGGGAAGAAGCCCTTCAGTCCCAGACCTAACCTAAACATGCTGTTGCAAGACGATAACAACTACGATTCCCAATTCTAGCTCGACAATGCCCCCCCGACACCAGTCCAATTAATTCGCAAGGGGAGTCAAACGTGTATTCACTCCTACATGCAGCTGGCAAGTTTCCCAACCCCACAGTTTTGATAACTGTCAACAACTTCAACTTTCATGCTAAATTAGATACTGGTGCAAAGGTCAATGCAATGTCAATAAACCTCTACAACAAGATAAGAAATAATGAGCTCCTGTTTGAGGACAGCTCCACTTTGCATGCTTATGGGGGGGAAGTATTGGTACCACTGGGAAGAGCCACTTTTAAATGTGTGCTGAAAAACCCACAAGAGATTTGACCTTCTACGTCTTGAACTCTAACTCTGTGACTCTGTTGGGCAACCATGCATGCCAAGATTTAGGACTGATTTTGTTCAACAAAACGGTCCACAAGCTGCCTATATCAATGGATCCGATAAAAGAATACCCTGATCTGTCCGATGACAAACTAGGCCAGCTGCCTGGGACCTTCAAGATATCCACCGACCCCAAGGTGGTACCTGTTGTTTGTGCACCACACCGTGTGTCACACGCCATGAGGGACAGGGTGGCGGCGGAGGGCTCTACCCGGGCCAGCTGCCTGCCCCTTTTCCGGGGTTACGTCCGTGCCCGGGTGGGATTAGAAAGGGAATACGCCCTGTCTGTGGGCACCCTGAGGGAGTTCCGGGACCGCTGGGCTCCGCAGGGTGTTGAATGTATCCTCAATAAGGATTGTATCATAATTGTATAATAGTTTAGTATGGATATATGTTTGTATTGTATTTATGGTGGTGGGTTCTGGCTTGTTTTATTGTAGTGTAAATATTATTTTTTAATAATTGAATAAATTTTTTGATTAAAATAAAAAAATAAAAAATAAATAAAAAATGAGGGACAGGGTTGAGTCCATGTTAAATAATATGGTCATGGGCGTGCTGGAAGCAATCAGTGAGCCCACCGATTGGGTCTCCACCATGGTCAAAAAGGATAAAAATGAAATCCGTGTGCATCAATCCAAAAGACTTGAACCATGCCATCATGCACCCCCACTATCCCATGAGGACAGTCGAGGATGTTGCGGCACAGATCGGACAGGCCACCGTCTTTTCTGTCCTCGATGCAAAGAGCTCTTTCTGGCAGATACCGCTGGACAACGAGTCATCAAACCTCACCACATTATCTACCCCGTTTGGCAGATTCAAGTTTCTGAGAATGCCATTGCCAAGTGGCCAACTCTGCCAGTGAAGTTTTCCAGAGAACCATGGAACAGCTGTTCGCAGGCCTACCGTGCGCTATCGTTGTTGACGATATCCTGGTGTATGGCAAAGATGCGACAGAGCACGATCAAAACCTAAGTCGTGTCATGGAGCGGGCACGTCAGACCAACCTCAAGCTCAACCCTAACAAGTGCAAGTTCAGGGTTTCAGAGGTCACCTACGTCGGGCACGTATTCACTCCCGACAGCCTCAAGCCTGATCCACAGAAAGCTGCTGCCATCACTGAGATGCCGGCTTCCACCGACGTGCTCGGCCTGCAGCGTTTCCTGGGTATGGTGAACTATCTTGGAAAATTCATACCAAATCTCAGCGAATTAAGCTTGCCTCTGCGACAACTTCCCTCACCTCCCTTCACCACCTCCAGTTTAAATTCCATTTGGAATATTTTGGAGGACCAAGAAACCAAGAACCAAGAACTGACTAAAAAGGACATTGCTTGGTCCTGGTTCCAGCAACATCAACAAGCATTTGACGCTTTAAAATCCAAGCTGACCAGTGCACCAACTAATATTCTTTGATTTGAAACGTCCCGTGACTATCACCTGTGATGCCTCGTGATTCGGGCTTGGTGCAGCCTGCTTACAACCATCAGCTGAAGGTACCTTGCTCCCCGTTTCATATGCCTCCCGTACCATGACCGACACAGAACAACGCTACGCACAGATCGAGAAGGAACTGCTGGCTGTCGTCTTTGCCTGCTCCAAATTCGAAGACTTTATCTTCGGAAACACTTTCACAGTCGACACAGACCACCAGCCACTGGTGACGATTCTGAACAAACCAATCCATGCTGCACCAGCCGGCCTGCAACGCATGACGATGCAGCTCCAACATTTCGACTTCACCCTTGTTTACTAAAAGGGTACAGACATGCACGTTGCGGATACTCTCTCTCGTGCACCTCGAGCATCCTGCGAACGACACCCGTATGAACGCGAAGAGCTTATGGTCCTCGGCGTTGACTTCGTGCCTACTAAACAACTACGGAGCCTAGCCGAACATACTGCTGCCGACGCCACCCTACAAATACTCTCATCAGTGATCAAAAGGGGTTGGCCAGACAGGCACGCTAGCGTACCAACAGAGGCGCAGCTATTCTTCCTAGTCCGCGATGAACTGGTCATACAGGATGGTGTCATAGTCAACATAGAAACATAGAAACATAGAAATTAGGTGCAGGAGTAGGCCATTCAGCCCTTCGAGCCTGCACCGCCATTCAATATGATCATGGCTGATCATCCAACTCAGTATCCCGTACCTTCCTTCTCTCCATACCCTCTGATCCCCTTAGCCACAAGGGCCACATCCAACTCCCTCTTAAATATAGCCAATGAACTGGCCTCGACTACCCTCTGCGGCAGAGAGTTCCAGAGACTCACCACTCTCTGTGTGAAAAAAGTTCTTCTCATCTCGGTTTTAAAGGATTTCCCCCTTATCCTTAAGCTGTAACCCCTTGTCCTGGACTTCCCTAACATTGGGAGCAATCTTCCTGCATCTAGCCTGTCCAACCCCTTAAGAATTTTGTAAGTTTCTATAAGATCCCCTCTCAATCTCCTAAATTCTAGATAGTATAAACCAAGTCTATCCAGTCTTTCTTCATAAGACAGTCCTGACATCCCAGGAATCAGTCTGGTGAACCTTCTCTGCACTCCCTCTATGGCAATAATGTCCTTCCTCAGATTCCTCAGTCAAGGGCCACAAAGTCGTGATCCCCTCATCATTGCATGATAAATACTACATTGAGGCGCACAGCGGTCACCCGGGAGTCGATGCTACACTGGCCCACGCACAGAACCTGTTTTACTGGTCTGGGATGACCTAGTACATCCGGGATAGTACAGCCTCCTGCCCCACCTGCAGCAGTCTTGCATTACACCAGCAGAGGCAGCCTCTACTGCAACAACCTCCACCAGCCCTGTCCTGGACGTCGGCGACGGCAGACATCTTCAAATGGCCCGGTAAGCACTACCTCGTCCTCGTCGACTCGTTTTCAAACTGGTTTGAACTCGACATCCTGACCTCCATCACATCTGAGAGGGTCATCCGAAAATTAAAGAAACACTTCTCCACATTCGGCTCACCGTCCGTTTGCAGACCGACAACGGCAGACAGTTTACCAGCCACGAGTTCAAGCTCTTTGCTAACCGATGGAATTTCCACCATGTCACGAGCAGACCTGAGTACCCACAGAGTAACGGACTTGCCGAACGGGCTGTCAGAAGCGCTAAACAACTGATGGAGCAATCGCGCCTGGACAATTCAGATTTTTACCTTGATCTCCTGAACCTCAGAAACATTACCAGAGACGGGACCCTGAGATCACCAGCCCAGCGACTGATGTCCAGGGGGGGGGGGGGGGGGGGGGGGTGGTGATTGGCAGTCACCGAGGTACGTTGTTTAGTAGAGTGACAGCCGCCGGAAAGAAGCTGTTCCTCGACCTGCTGGTTCAGCAACGGAGAGACCTGTAGCGCCTCCCGGATGGTAGGAGGGTAAACAGTCCATGGTTGGGGTGAGAGCAGTCCTTGGCGATGCTGAGCGCCCTCCGCAGACAGCGCTTGCTTTGGACAGACTCAATGGAGGGGAGCGAGGAACCGGTGATGAGTTGGGCAATTTTCACCACCCTCTGCAATGCCTTCCGGTCGGAGACAGAGCAGTTGCCATACCATACTGTGATGCAGTTGGTAAGGATGCTCTCGATGGTGCAGCGGTAGAAGTTCACCAGGATCTGAGGAGACAGATGGACCTTCTTCAGTCTCCTCAGGAAGAAGAGACGCTGATGAGCCTTCTTGATCAGAGTAGAGGTATTGTGGGTCCAAGAGAGGTCATCGGAGATGTTGACTCCCAGGAACCTGAAGCTAGAAACACGTTCCACCTCCGTCCCGTTAATGTGGATGGGGGTGTGCGTGCCGCCTCTGGACTTCCTGAAATCTACAATGAGCTCCTTGGTCTTCTTGGAGTTCAGGGCCAGGTTGTTGTCAGCGCACCATGCTGCTAAGTGCTGGACCTCCTCCCTGTAGGCCAGCTCATCGTTGTTGCTGATGAGGCCAATCACCGTTGTATCATCTGCATACTTGATGATGGTGTTAGTACCATGTACAGGTGTGCAGTCATAGGTGAAGAGGGAGTAGAGGAGGGGGCTCAGCACACAGCCCTGAGGAACGCCGGTGTTCAGGGTGAGGGTTGAGGCGTATTAAAGAGAAACACGATATTCAGAAACGGTCGCACGAAAAATCATGCAAACCCCTCGTGCCTCTACTGCCAGGACAGGTTGTTCATTTACAAACTACCAGTGGACATTCCCGTCTGGCTACTGTTGTCGGCACAGCTGACGCACCTCGATCTTACCTTGTGGCCTATGAGGGCACAGTCTACCGCAGAAGTCGTCAACATCTGCTTGCTGTGGGAGATCCCCGTCTGTCGCCGGCAGGACCCTATGCTCCACCACTTCAGTTCCAGCCGTTCGCTGCCGAACCTGCTACTGATCCCCGCATGCCCCATACTCCTCGCATGTTCCATACTCCTCCACGAGGCGTGGCCGTGGCTAACCGCGGGGTTACCCCTCCTGCACACTTCCCCTTTCAGCCACCACAAGCCTCTCCCATGGCTTTCTCGCTTCCGGGTTCACCCCCTCCCTCTAATCTTTCCGGTGAAGGAGGGGAGGACTTGGTCCGTACGCGTTTGGGCCGCATCAGTAGACCGCCTGATAGATTTGGCAAATTTGTTTAACTTTAATGGCATGGGTGCCCCCTATACTCACTCTTTAAGAGGGAAGGATGTAGATTGGTTTATGCATGCAACCAATCATATATAGGTTAGCATCACTAACCCCGCATTACTGTATCATTTATATCAACACCTACTTCCTATGCTACGCAGCTCGGTAGAAGACAGGAGGCAGTGACTACTAACATGCTGTTAAGTCTGTATTTGGATTAAAGATGATCTTAAGATACATGTTGTGTAGATGTCATATCTACAATATTGGAGGCAGTGCTGGCTCGAAGGGCCGAATGGCCTATCCCTGCACCTATTTTCTATGTTTCTATGCTTGAGTATATGGCAATAAAAATCGATCACTTGATTTTGAAGCCTTCATGCATGGTGGAGGTATAATGTAGTCATAGTGATACAGTGTGAAAACAGGCCGCTCGGCACAACTTGCACGCACCTGCCAACATGTTCCAGCTACGCTACCTGCTTTTGGTCCATTCCTCCAAACCTGTCCTATTCATGTATCAGTCTAACTGTTTCTTAAATGTTGGGATGGTCCCTGCCTCAAATACCTCCTCTGGCAGCTTGTTCCATACGCCCACCACCCTTCGTGTGGAAAATGTTACCCCTTAAAAAGTTACCTCTTTAAAATACGATACAAAAAACATTGAAATCATACTTCTACAATGCACTAAAACATGATTTTAATACATCAAATTTGAAAAAGTCTCTACCCTGGGAGGGGGACACCTCCCTTCCACACCCTCTCCCCACACGGTTGCTCCACTCCCTCACCAGGCCAGTGATCAGTGATCGTTCAGCCACCCCACTTTCAAAAATGCTCCACGGCCCCTGGTTCAGACGGAGAACACTGCCAGATGTGAGTGAGGAACTGAGGCCAGTTGACCATAATGTCTGGATCCCAATGCTCAGTGCTTCATGTTTCGGAGTTGGCTAATGTTATTGATTTGTAATTAGCCTGATTTGTAATAAGTTGACAAAACCTTAATATATTATTCCGGAATATCCAGGGGGATGGGATTAAAATGAAATGCAAGGTGTCAGGCTGTCTGTCACAACATATAACCCCGATAACCCATTATTTCCTTCAGTTAAATATTGGGAAGGTAGCACTATTGTCATTTGCCACTTAAGTATCATGTTTGTTTACCTCACTGACTATTTCTAAGCCCCCCCCCCCCCCCCCCCACCCCCAATTCCTTTGATGGGTTGAATAGAAATGTCCCCAACCGTTGTTATATTAATCACACACGTAGATGAACATCCGCAAGGAGTATAATCAGATGGAAACCAATTCAGATGCGATATTTAAGAGCTTGTTCAAAGAAGAGGCATATTTTAAAGGAGTGACAGAGATACTTGCAGGGGAATGTATGAGGAGATTATTATTTGTCTTTAGTTGTAGCTTGAACCAGGACATCTAAAGATTCAAAGTTTAATATAGTAATTGTGCTGATACTGACCCCAACCAACCACGTAATGAATATCATCCATTCCGGAGGTTTTACTTTTATGATGCCATTTAAACTTCACTTGGATTTCAATCACTTCAATGTAAAAGTAATTGGGAATGGGGAGCATTGGAACAAATTTTTGCCCTCGGTACATATAAACTGTAATATAATAATGTATGCATGTTGGTAGGTGAAATCAAAACAAAGATCTTTTTATCATTGTTGTGTTATGAATACCACAGAAAATATTATGTACTCTCAAGATCACATTTAATAGAATAATATTGCTTAAATATATAGTTATTAGACTTTGCATTTCGGAAAAGTCCCAGCTGAGAGGAAGACAGCAAAATACTGAAAATATTGGGGGTGAAAATGACTTCAGGACAGTTTGTTAGGAAAATGAAAGAAATGGTAACAGAATACTTATACAGCTGAGTGAGTATAATTTTATGGATGAGAAATTGTGTTCAACCAATTGATAACTTCTTTGACAAAGTAACTAGCATGTTAGATAACAAGGAAGCCAATGCATGTAACACATTTTGTTATACATAATTTGGTCTGTGAAGTGCCCCATAAATGATTACCGCATTAGATAAGCACCTGTGGACTTGAACGTAATAGGTTAAGTCCAGGGGGTCAGATATGGGGCTTTATGTGTGGGCCAGATATATTGTCAGTGCAGAGGGGCTAGGAGCAAGGTCAAGTGTGCATCCAGAGTCAAGGTCTGGAATAGTACTAGGTGTGCAGTCAAAGCTGGGACCAGGAGAGTGTTCAGCACAGGGAACCTAAGCAGGTAAGCAGCTATGATCAGGGTAGAATAGGGGGCCAAGTGTAAGGCTGGACTCAGGGTCAGGAATGAGAGAACGTATGTAATTGGAATCAGGGTCAGGAGTAGTACCAGGTGTGCAGTGAGATCCAGGTTGGTCAACATGGGCCAAGTGTTTGATTATAATCTGATTTCCATACATGAATACACTAAGATCATCCATGTGCTGCACCTGTTGATCAGAGCCTGTGCTCTACTGTGGAATGTAATTAGGAATGTAATTTAGTCTAACCTTATTCATAGCTAATCCAATTTAAAGCATACTGTATGTATTGCACTCAAGTGTAAGTTAAAAGACTCGCTACAATATGCACCAATCACGCTGGAAAATGCAAAAGCTCTGTACCAATGGGAGGGGACACCCTCCCCCCCCCCCTTCCCCCACCCCCGGGTCACTACACTCCCTCGGGCTTGGTCTTTCGCAATTGCTCACTTCCAACTCTCACCCAATGTTGGCAGCCCTGCCATTACCCCAACCTAGCCATCATTCCACCCCTAATCATCAATCCAAGCTCTTTAGTGATCACCATCACTATCAATGTGTCAGAAAGAACTGCAGATACTGGTTTAGACCAAAGATAGACACAAAAAGCTAGAGTAACTCAGCGGGTCAAGCAGCATCTCTGGAGAAAAGGAATAGGTGACATTTCGGGTAAACAGGACAAAAAAGGGTTGGGAACCCATGCTGTACATGATCCATATCCCTCTATTCCTGCACTTCCATCTGCCTACCTAAAAACCTCTTAAATGGCACTGTGGTATCTGTCTCTACCATCTCCCTGGCAATGCATTCCATGTTACCTTTCTGTGTAGAAAATACTACTTTCCGCGTTAAAAAACTTGCCCTGCACTCCTTCAAACATTACCCCTCTCATCGACTAGTGTTGGACATGTCACCTGAGAAAAATGTGTTGGCTGTCTAACCTACCTAATGCCTCTCGTCATTTTACCTACTTCTATCAAGTCTCCTCTCAACCTCCGATATTCCAGAGGTAACAATCCAACTCTATCCAACCTCTCCCTTTAGCTAAAACCCTCTGATCCAGGCAACATTCTGGTAAACCTCCTCTGCACCCTCACCAAAGTTTTCACATCCTTTCTGTAATGGGGTGACTAGAATTGGATGCATTTCTCCAAATGCAGCCTAACCTACAGTAAGTCCTATAGAGTTGCATCATGACTTCCCAACTGTTATATTCAATGCCCCTAGCAATGAAGGCAAGCATACCATATGCCTGAGATAGACACAAAATGTTGGAGTAACTCAGCCGGACAGGCAGCACTTCAACCCTTGGAGAGAAGGAATCAGTGACATTTCGGGTCGTGATCCTTCTTCAGACTGATGTCAGGGGAGAGGGAAATACATAGCTAAGGACAGGGCCAGCCTTAAGCCGATTGGACCGATTGCTCCCAATCGGGCCTCGCGCCTAAGGGGGGCCCTGCATTAATTTTCCGTATTTCATAGGGAAATACAAATTCGCTTTGTTAAATAAAGATTTTTTTTAAAACATTCGCCATACGGATTTTTTTACAAAACGAACATGGATAACAACTGCTGCACGGCCATCAGACACAAACAATTTGTTAACTACTACTGTTAGCACTTGTTAACAGCCAGTAGTTAACAATTAGTTATACAATGTGTCATCAATGCATCGATCCACATTCCTCAGTAAATGTAATTGTGTTTTGAACAAGGATTAATGATGCTGCGTTTCTTTGAATACAATTCACGCGGCGTCAATAATACTCGATCAAAACACAATTACATTTACTGAGGAATGTAGATTGATGCATAGATGACATATTGAGAATTTCTAAAAAGTCACCATCATGATTGAGGGCTTCTTCTTAGCGAGCAGGTTAGTCATTCAATTTACCTACCGACCCACGTTGTGTCTCTCTGTTTTTCGCTCTCTCCATCCCTCTCTCTCTCTCACACGCTCTCTCTCTCCTGCTCCCCATCTAGTCTCTCTCAAACTCTCTCACTCCCTCTCTCTCACCCTGTCACCGGAATCATTGACGTTTTGCAGTAGACAAAATTGCTGGAGAAACTCAGCGGGTGAGGCAGCATCTATGGAGCGAAGGAAATAGGCAATGTTTCAAGTCGAAACCCTTCTTCAGACCCGGCCAAAAACGTTGGCTATTTCCTTCGCTCCATAGATGCTGCCTCACCCGCTGAGTTTCTCCAGCATTTTTGTCTACCTTCGATTTTCCAACATCTGCAGTTCCTTGTTAGACGTTTTGCGGTGACGGCTGCATCTGCAGTTCCTTTCTGTTGGGGGACAGAGTCCTGGCCTGTGGCGCCTCCTGATAAGTGATCTGTTCCCTCCACGGGTGCTGCCTTGCCCGCTGTGTTCCTCCAGCACTCTGTGTTTTTTGTTTCTACCTTCAACTCCCTGTCTGTGGTGGCTCAGCAGGGCGGGCAGGGGCTCTGGGGAGAGGGTTGCGTTTTTGGTCGAGACCCTCTCCAGAGTCTGGGTCTTCTCTCCAGAGTCGCTGTGCTGCCTGTCCTGCTGAGCTACTCCAGCTGTTGTTTATCTTCAATTTCAAAGTTAGTTAAAATTACTCAATGGGGGCTTATAGCATCTACCTGCCCCCCCCCCCCCCCCCCCCCCCCCCCCCCCACCTTCCTTCCCAACCTCAACCACAAGGACTTTAGCGTACCCCTATTTCCTAAAACCCATTTCCATCACTGATTTCCATATATATTAGCTATGATCATATTGAATGGCGGTGCAGGCTCGAAGGGCCGAATGGCCTACTCCTGCACCTATTTTCTATGTTTCTATATATGTAACACCATATTGGACAATCATGTCATAAGAGCATCTTAAAGGGCTATCTCACGGTGCGACCTGAAGCAAGACCTAACAAGAGTTTAACATCGTGGGAACCTTCTTCGATAGCAGTACGGCATTCGTGGACCACCGAAGACCTCCGTGGCGCTGACGGCAGGCAGTCGTGTGACTTGGTAAGGTCGGGAGAAAATTCAAACATTTTTGAATTTCTCCAAGAGTGTCTTGAGCAGCGTTGCAACATTGTATGAACGCAGATGGCAGTGCGATATCCGTGCGATATCCGTAATGACTCTTACGAGTACCGTGGGAACTCCTGCAAACGGCAAACACGGAAGCTTGACAGAAGGGACATAAAGTGAGGTTAAATAAATATATTTTTTACTATCAGATTGATGTCTGCAACTCTTCATTAACACATCACTACAAGAGGAATGTCTCTAATGTTATAACCCCTCTCATGCTGAAACACAAAATAGTTGAAGGGAGGTGAAATAATCACATTTTTATTCTTTTTCATTTTTGAGTGTTGCTGAGCTATTGTACTCTCACTTGCTGAGCTATTGTACTCCTGCAGTTTGTGTCTCTTTATGTCTGACAGCAGTTTCTAACTGGAGGAACTCCGCGGGCCAGGCAGCATCTACTGAGGGAAATTGACAGGCGAGCCTTTCCTCAGGCTGCCTTATCTCTCTACACGTTTCGGCCCGAAATGTTGCCTATTTCTTGTGCATGTGTCGGAAGGAACAGCAGATGCCGGTTTAAAGAGAATGAGTAACTCGACGGCAGGCAGCATCTTTTGGGAGAAGGAATGGGTGACATTTCGGGTCGAGACCCTTCTGATATGCTGCTTGTCTCGCTGAGCTACATGTTGTGTCTATCTTCGTTTTAATCCAGCATCTGCAGATCCTTCCTGGCCGAACCCGATTGAAAGATGAGAGGCTGGGCGATAGAAATAATTAATTGAATTAAATAACTAGATACCTGTCTAATCGTATCTACAGGATTGGACCGGCTAGATGGAGGAAGAATGTTCCCGATGTTGGGGGAGTCCAGAACCAGGGTCCCAGTTTTACAGTCTACCGTGGGAACTCTTTAATTACAGCGGGAAACCTTCAGTTTCCCAGGGGGTCGGTACGGGACTGGAGTTGGGAGGGAAAGGTGGGGGAGTCGAGGGAGAGGAGGGGGAGACAGATGGGGGTGTCTTCATTTAGTGGTGGTGGGTGTCTGTCACTGAAACAGGCAGGTGAGATTTCACATTCACCTTGTGTGTGCCTCTCTCTCTCTCCCTCCCTCCCTCCCTCCCTCTCACACAGGCATGAATGGATGAACTCCGCGGGCCAGGCAGCATCTACGGAGGGAAATGGACAGGCGACCCATTCTTCAGGCTGCCTTATGTCTCTCTCCCCCCCCAACTCCCACCCACACACGCGAATGCTGGAGAAACTCAGCGGGTGCAGCAGCATCTATGGAACAAAGGAAATAGACAACGTTTCGGCCCCGCTGCACCCGCTGATTTTCTCCAGCATTCGTGTGTGTGGGTGGGAGTTGGGGGGGGGGGGGGGGGGGGGAGGAGAGAGGGACATAGGGCAGCGTGAAGAATGGGCCGCCTGGCCATTTCCCTCAGTAGATGCTGCCTGGCCCGCGGAGTTCATCCATTCATGCCTGTGTGAGAGGGAGGGAGGGAGGGGGAGGGAGGGAGGGAGGGAGGGAGGGAGGGAGGGAGGGAGGGAGGGAGGGAGGGAGGGAGGGAGGGAGGAGAGAGAGAGAGGCACACACACAGGTGAATGTGAAATCTCACCTGCCTGTTTCAGTGAAAGACACCCACCGCCACTAAATGAAGACACCCGCATCTGTCTCCCCCTCCTCTCCCTCGACTCCCCCACCCTTCCCTCCCAACTCCAGTCCCGTCCCAAGTTCGGTCTGTGAAACGCAACACGCCAGCCCCGACAACCAGCCCGGTGGTCAGTCCTTTGAAGATAGACACCAGTTGCTTGGAGCAACTCAGCGGGACAGGCAGCATCTCTGGAGAGAAGGAACGGGTGGCGTTTCGGGTCGAGAGCCTTCTTCAGACTGAAAGTTTCACCTCTCAGTAGATCATAAAATAACACAATCATCATGGTCAATGTGAGACACAGTCTTTATTCATATTTGACAAAATAAAAAGACGACTTCTTGCACATATTGAGAGAAGGTGCATCACACCAAACAACATTTGTCTAAAAAAACACAGATTATTCTTCAGCTCATTAAAGAGCTCGGGTGAAAAAAAACAATTTAGTGTGTGACAACAAAGTAACATCATTTGTGCCACGTGATTAACTACACTACAGTCCACGATGTTCATTCACGATTAACGGGAAAGATCGGGAGACGGACAAGTCACTCGCAAAAATGACAGAATTGCAGAGTACCGTGGGAACTCTTTATCTACCTCCCGCTATATCGTGCGGAACTCTTGCTGGACCACGACCACTTCACTCGGGTGACATCTTGCATCAGGTCGCACCGTGAGATCTAGCCATTAATCGTCTATATTTTGAGTTATTGTCTATCCATAGTCAATATTTTTATACTAAATATACACAACAATTTTATCCACATGTATTGTGCAAAAAATAATTATTTTGATTATATTGAGTGGATGTTTCTCGATTAATTTATGGGAATTAAACATTCCTTCCATCTCGCATATAAATTCATGACAATGAGATTTAAAAAGTCATGTTATATCGTGAATTCTTGTTTGAATGGGATTAGTTTGTTATTTGGATACTTAGGCTATTTTTTTTTAAATTATCCTTTTCTTAGCAGTGGGTAGTGGGTAGCAACACTTATAGGGGTGTATTACAGACCGCCAAATGGGGAGCGAGAATTGGAAGAGCAAATATGTAAGGAGATTGCAGATATTAGTAGTAAGCACAAGGGAGTGATTGTGGGAGATTTCAATTTTCCACACATAGACTGGGAAACACATTCTGTAAATGGGCTGGATGGGTTGGAGTTTGTAAAATGTGTGCAGGATAGTTTTTTGCAGCAATACATAGATGTACCTACTAGAGAAGGGGTGGTGCTGGACCTCCTGTTAGGAAATGAGACGGGTCAGGTGGCAGAGGTATGCGTTGGGGAACAGTTCGGGACCAGTGATCACAATACCATTAGTTTCAATATAATTACGGAGAGGGGCAGAACTGGACCTAGGGTTGAGATTTTTGATTGGAGAAAGGCTAACTTTGAGGAGATGCGAAAGGATTTAATAGAAGTAAATTGGGACATTTTGTTTTATGGGAAAGATGTGGAAGAGAAATGGAGTACATTTAAAGGTGGAATTTTAAGAGTACAGAATCTTTATGTCCCTGTTCGGTTGAAAGGAAATAGTAAAAATAGGAAAGAGCCATGGTTTTCAAGGGAAATTGGACACTTGGTTCGGAAAAAAGGGAGATCTACAATAATGATAGGCAGCATGGAGTAAATGAGGTGCTTGGGGAGTATAAAGAATGTAAAAAGAATCTCAAGAAAGAAATTAGAAAAGCTAAAAGAAGATATGAGGTTGCTTTGGCAAGTAAGGTGAAAGTAAATCCAAAGGGTTTCTACAGCTATATTAATAGCAAAAGGATAACGAGGGATAAAATTGGTCCATTAGAGAGTCAGAGTGGACAGCTATCTGCAGAGCCAGAAGAGATGGGGGAGATATTGAACAATTTTTTTTCTACGGTATTCACCAAGGAGAAGGATATTGAATTATGTGAGGTAAGGGAAACAAGTAGAGTAGCTATGGAAACTAGAGATTCAAAGAAGAGGAAGTGCTGACACTTTTGAGAAATATAAAAGTGGATAAGTCTCCAGGTCCGGGCAAGATATTTCCTAAGACATTGAGGGAAGTTAGTGTAGAAATAGCAGGGGCTATGACAGAAATATTTCAAATGTCATTAGAAATGGGAATAGTGCCGGAGGATTGGCGTACTGCGCATGTTGTTCCATTGTTTAAAAAGGGGTCCAAGAGTAAACCTAGCAATTATAGACCTGTTAGTTTGACGTCAGTGGTGGGCAAATTAATGGAAAGGATACTTAGAGATAATATATATAAGCATCTGGATAAACAGGGTCTGATTAGGAACAGTCAACATGGATTTGTGCCTGGAAGGTCATGTTTGACTAAACTTCTTGAATTTTTTGAAGAGGTTACTCGGGAAATTGATGAGGGTAAAGCAGTGGATGTTGTATATATGGACTTCAGTAAGGCCTTTGACAAGGTTCCTCATGGAAGGTTGGTTAAGAAGGTTCAATGGTTGGGTATTAATGATGGAGTAGCAAGTTAGATTCAACAGTGGCTGAATGGGAGATGCCAGAGAGTAATGGTGGATGGTTGTTTGTCAGGTTGGAGGCCAGTGACTAGTGGGGTGCCACAGGGATCTGTGTTGGGTCCACTGTTGTTTGTCATGTACATCAATGATCTGGATGATGGTGTGGTAAATTGGATTAGGAAGTATGCAGATTATACTAAGATAGGAGGGGTTGTGGATAATGAAGTAGATTTTCAAAGTCTACAGAGAGATTTATGCCAGTTGGAAGAGTGGACTGAAAGATGGCAGATGGAGTTTAATGCTGATAAGTGTGAGGTGCTACATCTTGGCAGGACAAACCAAGATAGGACGTACATGGTAAATGGTAGGGAATTGAAGAATGCAGGTGAACAGAGGGATCTGGGAATAACTGTGCACAGTTCCCTGAAAGTGGAATCTCATGTAGATAGGGGGTTGGTAAAGAAAGCTTTTGGTGTGTTGGCCTTTATAAATCAGAGCATTGAGTATAGAAGTTGGGATGTAATGTTAAAATTGTACAAGGCATTGGTGAGGCCAATTCTGGAGTATGGGGTACAATTTTGGTCGCCTAATTATAGGAAGGATGTCAACAAAATAGAGAGAGTACAGAGGAGATTTATTAGAATGTTGCCTGGGTTTCAGCAACTAAGTTACAGAGAAAGGTTGAACAAGTTAGGGCTTTATTCTTTGGAGCGCAGAAGGTTAAGGGGGGACTTGATAGAGGTCTTTAAAATGATGAGAGGGATAGACAGAGTTGATGTGGATAAGCTTTTCCCACTGCGAGGAGGGAAGATGCAAACAAGGGGACATGACTTGAGAATTAAGGGACAGAAGTTTAGGGGTAACATGAGGGGGAACTTCTTTACTCAGAGAGTGGTAGCGGTGTGGAATGAGCTTCCAGTGAAGGTGGTGGAGGCAGGTTCGTTTTTATCATTTAAAAATAAATTGGATAGTTATATGGACGGGAAAGGAATGGAGGGTTATGGTCTGAGTGCAGGTATATGGGACTAGGGGAGATTATGTGTTCGGCACGGACTAGAAGGGTCGAGATGGTCTGTTTCCGTGCTGTAATTGTTATATGGTTATATGGTAATATGGTTAAGAAATAGAATCTACAGGACATTCTTAATGGGAAAGTAGTGGGCAGAAAGGTGTGCCATGTGAGGTTTGCAGAGCAAAAACATGTAGTTTACAATGTCAACATTGAAAAGTTGAGGAAAAGCAAGTAGGACAGAGTTGTTTATTGGTTGCAATGTGAGGAGTATGATGATGCTACTGATTATGATATGCCAATGTGCCAGCTAGCAACTATCTTCTCCATAAAGACTTGGTCTATTGATAGCAATTGTAATTTATTTACCTATCCGTTATGGACTTACAGCATATAATACAATAATATTAAAGTTCTGATCTTGAAAATATCAATTTTTTTAATTTTCAAAGCAGTCTGGGTGTTTATTACTATTTCCGTCACAACGGTCAATTTTGTAATTAGCTCCAATTAGGTAAATAACTAATTATATGCTTTAATTTCAGGTCATCCAAGTATGATGTTTTATATTTGTTTCAGAATGCTTCAATCTACAATAACTGAACATTTCATTCAGTTCGCTTAATTTTTAAGAAGGTTATGGGCTTTTGACTGTCCTCGATCACAGCTTTTGTGTTAAGTCAATGGAAAAGCAATAGGGAACAAGATGCTAATTTCCGAGTATGAAAATGGTCATAACATTTTTAATACTGAAGATATGAAAGCGAATTAGGTGTCAAATTAAACATCTTTTTATGTTTTATCTGAAGGGATAAATTGCAGACTTGATTTTTAAAATCTCAAAATTTTGTAACATTGCTAGAAAATGTACCTGCATCTTGGAGGCCGAAGGTTAGGTCATTAGCCAAGAAAGATAGACTTCGTTATCCCTCAGTACAGCAACATCAAGAATGATGTTGGTGTACTGAGGGATGGCCAAGTCTATCCCTCATTGCTAGCATCTGATGGGAAGCGGCTGTAAAAGGATAGCGCTGCTGGGGGGTGGGGGGACAGGGCTGATGGGGGGGGAAGAGTTCCTTTCACAGCGTATGGGTAGTCTGTCCAGGGGTAAAGTTGCGGGGAGGGCAGGAGCGTTGAGAAGGTGGGGGTCGGAGATCATGCCAACATCCAGCTAAAGAGCAGGTTAGCGGGCAATGGATAACAGGACAGCAGGCGGTGGAGCTTACTCCATATGTCAGTGTGAGTAACCACAATTGATCTCTTTTTCGCGCTGACACAGGAATAAGTTCCACCACCTGCAGTGATGTTATCCATCACCCGCTGACCCACTCCGTTCTATAATCTGTGCTCTTGAGCTGGTCCCCTCACTGTTCAGACGGAGAGCACTGCCAGAGTTGAGCGGGCCGGCAGAAGGCGCAGAGATGGCAATCAGTTCCGCTGTCTGGTGATGGCGGCCGCTTGTAGCCACGTGAGCTGCTTCCCTTCCCGGTCACAATGCAGTGGCTCTGCGCCCGGAGTGCCACGACAGCGGTGAGTGCGTGGGTTACTGGCATGAACCCCGACCCCCTCCTTCTCAACGCTCCAGCCCTTCCCGCAACTTAACCCCTGGCTGGACTCCCCACATGCTGTGAAAGGAACTCTCCCCCCAATTGGTCCCTTGAACTAGCATTGTCATTCAATAAGATCACAACTGATTCAACTTGTCCCGGTGTGCTCCCGTTTTTCCCACCATCTTTCCACCTGCCGTCACCCTCCACCCCCCACCCATTCAGTAATTCAGAAAGAAGCAGATTTGGAAGCCTTGGGCATATTGAATTGTTACTTTATGTATTGTTATTTTTTATTTTTGCGGAGAGGAGAACAATCTGCGCATGCGTGGTTTAAGTTTTTTTTAAACCGATTGACTGTCATATTACTCACGACACGTGCCTGAATATGACTCATTTATAATTATATATTTATATTTCTATGAAAATTGTTCCCAATTGGGCCCCGCACCTCCTAAGGCCGGCCCTGGCTAAGGAAGTGTAAGGTGTGAAAACAAGAAAAGGGAATGTATGTAAGGGAAAATGTAGAATAAACCATTGTTAGCTGGGAGAAGGTAACAGCAAAGCAAACAGAGATAAGCTGTAGTCAGAGACAGGAGGACTGGTCAGAGAACAGGGAAGGAGGAGGGATAGAGAGGGAAAGGAAGGGTTACTTGAAGTTAGAGAAGTCAATGTTTATACCGCATGCCTTTCTCACCACTTTTACTGCCATCTTCAGAGAGCTATAAACTTGGACTCCAAGATTCTTCTGCACATAAATGCTGTTAAGGGTCATGCCCTTAATTGTATACTTTCCCTTTACATTCAATCTCTCAAAGTGTAACACATCACACTTGCTCTGATTAAGCTCCATCTGCGATTTCTCCGCCTATTTCTACAATCAGTGATGAAGGCAACTCAGTCCACCACAGACACGTCACTTCCTTCCATCCGGTCCATCCTCACTGGACTGAGTTGCATCAGGAATGTTGGAAGTATTATCAAGCATGCTTGTCACCCTAGCCATTCCCTTCCTTGGAGAAGATATAAGAGGAGTCGAGAATAGGAGCAAAGAGGTCCTTCTGCAGTTGTACAGGGCCCTAGTGAGACCACACCTGGAGTATTGCGTGCATTTTTGGTCCGCTAATTTGTGGAAGGATATTCTTGTTATTGAGGTAGTGCAGCGTAGGTTTATAAGGTTAATTCCCGGGATGGCGGGACTGTCATATTCTGAGAGAATGGGGCGCACTCTGGGGTTTAGAAGGATGAGAGGGTATCTTATTGAAACCTATAAGATTGTTAAGGGTTTGGACACATTATTGGCAGGAAACATGTTCCTGATGTTGGGGGAACCAGGGGCCACAGTTTAAGAATAAGGGGTAAGCCATTTAGAACGGAGACGAGGAACTTTTTCTCACAGAGAGTAGTGAGTCAGTGGAATTCTCTGCCTGTGGCAGCCAGTTCTCTGGATACTTTCAAGAGAGAGCTAGATAGGGCTCTTAAAGATAGCAGAATCAGGGGATATGGGGAGAAGGCAGGAACGAGGTACTGTTTGGGGATGAACAGCCATGATCACATTGAATGGCGGTGCTGGCTCGAAGGGCCGAATTGCCTACTTCTGCACCTATTGTCTATTCTCTATTGTCTATTGTCCATAATCCCCATCTATAACTTTCTCTGGTAGCTCATTCGAGGTAAGGACTACTCTTTGCGTCTTTCCCTGAGTTCCTGTCACTTTAAGCCTATGCCCTCTATTTTAGAATCCTCTACTCTGGGAGCAAACTGTGAGTGTTCACTTTATCTATGACCCTCCTGATTTTGTACATCTCAGTAAGGTCATTCCTCAGCATCCTATGCGCCAAAGAAAAAAGGCCAAGTAACATCTTGGTGAATCTCTTCTGCATTCTTTCAAACTTAATGACATCTTTCCTAGAATTGAGCAACCTGAATTGCACACAGTACACCAAGTGTGATCTCACCAATGTCTTGCACAGATATATAATGATGTCACAATTTTTGTACTCAATACCTTTTCCCAAATGTGCCAAAGACCTTCTTCAAGATCCTGTCAATCTGAACCACAGCATTCAGAGAGCCATGCACCTTGAACGGGGTACTGATTGGGGATGATCAGTCATGAACACATTGAGTGGCGGTGCTGGCTCGAAGGGCCAAATGGCCTACTCCTGCGCCTATTATCTATTGTCTATTGTCTATTGCTCCTAGACCACTCTGTTCTGCAATACTCTTGAGGGCTCTACCATTTACTGTGTAAGTACTGCCATTGTTTGACTTACCAAAGTACAAAGCCTCACATTTGTTAGAGTTAAATTCCATTTGCCATTCCTTGGCTCATTTACCCGACTGCTCTAGTTGTACTTGGATATCTTTCCTCATTGTTCACTGTGCCATCAGTTTTGGTGCCACCTGCAAATTTGCTAACAACTAGACTAAGTGGGACCCCGTTGGGTCCCATGATCACACGGGAGGGCTGGTCCCCGAATGCAATATTCCACCTCTCCACCAATTCCAATATTGGTGGCCAGTGGGGGGGGGGGGGGGGGGGGGGGGTTTCTGGAGCGTTAGTATGGTTGTTGTGGGCCGAAGGTACTGGTTTCCAGAGGCCTAATATGGATATTGTGGTCCGAATGGATTCTTGGGCTGGCAGCTCAGTCACTCAGGCCTGGTGGGCTGGCAGGTTAGTCATTCAGGCCTGGTAGTCTGGCAGCTCAGTCACTCAGGCCTGGTGGGCTGGCAGCTCAGTCACTCAGGGCTGGTGGGCTGGCAGCTCAGAAACTGCCAGAAATTCTGCCCAAAACAGGTGAGAGACTGTGAGAGAGAAGGGGAGAGGGTGGAGAATCAATTTTAGACATTTTTCATCTTTTTCTGCAGATCACAGCAATGAAGGAGGAATGTCTATCCTGGCCTGCATCTCACAGGGAGCCAATGAACGGAGGTTTAATGCTTGCAAATAAAATAATCCTTCTGGGCTAGTACAGGCCTGATGAGCCGAAGGGGCTCTTTTTAAAAAAAAAAGTGAAATCTCAGTGAAAGGCACTTTTTCTGGACTTTTCCTGGCCTGGCACAGGCCTTGGACCAAAATGCTCATCCTGAGCTAATACGGGCATTTTGGGCAAAAGGGACTGATTTCTCAGCTAATAGGGGCCCCGCGGTTTCTGGAAGGCCAAACAACTCATTTCATTTCATTTCCATTTCAATTTCCATTGCAGTTTCAAGCACAGGGCAGGCCAAACAACTCAAGGCATTTTCATTTCATTTCCATTTCCATTGCCGTTTCCACCACAGGGCAGGCCAAACAAATTGCATTTTCATTTCATTTCCATTTCGATTGCCGTTTCGAGCACAGGGCAGGCCAAACAACTCATTGAATTTTCATTTAATTTCCATTTCCATTGCAGTTTCAAGCAGAGTGTAGGCCAAACAACAATGCATTTTTCTTTTCATTTCATTTCCATTTCCATTGCAGTTTCAAGCACAGGGCAGGCCAAACAGCCCCTTGCATTTTCATTTCATTTCCATTTCCATTGCAGATTCAAGCACAGTGCAGGCCAAACAGCTCATTGCATTTTCATTTCATTTCCATTTCCATTGCAGTTTCAAACACAGGGCAGGTCAAACAGCTCACTGCATTTTCATTTCATTTCCATTTCCATTGCAGTTTCAAGCACAGGGCAGGCCAAACAGCTCATTGTATTTTCATTTTATTTCTATTTCCATTGCAGTTTCAAACACAGGGCTGGCCAAACAGCTCGTTGAATTTTCATTTAATTTCCATTTCCATTGCAGTTTCAAGCACAGGGCAGGCCAAACAGCTCATTGCATTTTTATTTCATTTCATTTCCATTTCCATTGCAGTTTCAAGCACAGTGCAGGCCAAACAACTCATTGCATTTTCATTAAGGCCTAACAAATCATATATTGCCAGTACATTGCAGACTCAACAGTTCCATTGATTCACAGCTTAGAATCACAGTTGTGGCCTCTCCTTCGCCATCTTCCAGAGTGACTTACTCATGTCCAGGGGTTTTATAGTCCTACCCCCCCCCCCCCCGGAAGGGTAGTTACCTTCATCATGGTGATTGACAGGCGAGAGGACCAATCAGCTGATCTCAAGATTGTTTAAACATTCATAACATTTTTATTTTTCATCGATCGGGAAAATCCTCGGGGCTGCCTTAGCGGAGGAGGACTGTGGGTATGATGGCCAAAAATCATAGCGATATAGGATAGCGTTTTTTAATAAAATCAATATACAGCACAGACCGGAAGTGTTCAAGATGAGACTTTTAGTTATATAGATATTAATTACATTGTCATCCAAATTGTTAATGTAGAAAACAAACAACAGTGGACCCAGCACTGACCACTGAAGTATATCGTTCATCACATGCCTTCAATCATAAAGACAACCTCTACAACTTGTTTGTCACCTTCCCCCAAAGTAAATTTGAATCCAATTGACTAGCTAACCTTCCAGACTAGCATACCATGTGGGAACAAATCAAAGGCCTTGCTTACGTACATATAGACAACGTCCACTGCTCTGCTCGCATCAATCCTCTTGATGACCTCGTCAGAAATTCTATTGGATTTGTGCAACATGATTTACCATATACAAACCCATGCTGACTATCCCTAATCAGTGCCTGCCCCTCCTAATGCTGGTAGATCCTGTCCTTCAGAATCCCCTCCAACAACTTCCCTATCACTGATGTCAGGCTCATCAGTCTGTAGTTCATTGGCTCATCTGTGCTGCCTTTTTAAATAATAGTACAACATTTACCATTCTTCAGTCTTCTGGAACATCACCCATGGCTAAAGATGATTCAAATATCTCTGTAGGACCCTCTGCAATTTATTTCCTAATTCGCACAAGGTTTGGAGATGCACTTGGTCATGACCTCAGGATTTATCTACATTAAAGCACTAAAACAGCCTATACCACCTGTTTGGTAATTTCTAAGTGGTCATACACATCAAAACTCCTATGTCTCAATTCCTTATATCTCATGATCTTCTCATTACAAACGGCTGAGAAATGTACAATTAATGTCTCCCCCCTCTCTTGCAGCTCTCCACAAAGGCGGACATGTTGATCTTTAAGGGGACGATATCTCCCTTGCCAGCCTTTCACTCTTAATGTACATGTAGAATCTTTCCTTCACCTTGGCTGCCACCTCCATTTCATATCGTATTTTAACCCCCTTGTTTGCCTTTTTAGAACACAGTGCATAGAACACTGTAGCACAGGCCCTTCAGCCCACAATGTCTGTGCCGAAAATGATGCCAAGTTAAGCTAATCTCCTCTGCCTGCACATGATCCATATCTCTCCGTTCCCTACATTCCATGTGCCTGTCTAAAAGCTTCTTAAACACCACTATTGTATCTGCTTCCACCACCATCTTTGTCAGGCACCCACTACTCTGTGTAACAAAAATTGTCTTGAAGATCACCTTTAAACTTTCCCCATCTAACCTAATAGATATGCCCTTTAGTCTTTGATATTTTCACACCATGCAAAATGTTCTGACTGTCTATCCGATCTATGCCTCTCATAATGTTATATACCTCTATCAGGTCTCCGCACAACCTCCAATGCTCCGGAGAAAACAATTTAAGTTTGTCCAACCTCGTAGTTTACTCCTACATTTCTCAATTCATGGAGGAATTTACTTGAGTCCAAACACCTCAAGTTGACGTAATGTCCCTTAATTTCCGAAACCTTCTTTTAAGAGGCTAATTATCCTGTAATCGATTAAAATGTTTTTTTACTTTTGTTTACTACTGAAGTTACACCTAAAATGAGTAGTCAGTCGTACCCTATGAACATGAATGAATGAGTAGGTGAGTCACCTTTTCCTCATTATGACAGATATACTTTTCTTCAGGCAGAAACAGCATACAGTATGTGAATGTTTTTCACTGTCATAGCAGGAAAAGTTTATTAATAACAGTGTACCATTCCAGAATTAATTAGAATAATAAAGTCCTTTAAATCAAAATTGGATTTATTATTGCCAGAAGTAATTATAAAGTTGATCTCTATCCACACGAACACATAATGAAGTATCCAGGAAATAATTTGGGAAAGGGTCAATGTTGTATAGAGGGCAGAAATTCAAGATCCTGAATGGTTCAGTGACACCGAATATTAGGGGCACTATAGAAATGCCCTTAGCACAGGCCTGTAGTGTCAATGTTATCCCTCGTCCTCTTAGGTTGTCCATCCAGCTATAGCGAAGTTCTCCATCTAGTGGCCTAATGGAAGGCAAATAAAGCCGTGAACATTGTTCATTTTCATTTCACTGGTGCATCAGCCAGAGAGAAAATGGGAAAGATAATGAATGGTTTAAGCGTATCTGCTCTTTTGCAGAGTAGCAGTCTTGCAGTATGCTCAGGACTTCAGATCAGTGAGTGGTAGACTCAGGTAGACATTGCAACCTTAACTGAAGTGAAAAGCATCCACTTTTGCTTTCCGCCATCCATAATTGAATAAATCAAGGCTCAGATTTTGGACTTGTGAATGATCAGCCTACATCTTTTGTCAGGTGGAACTTGCATTTGCCTTACCTATTTACCTTACTTAGGAAATTATTTTATTTACTCTCTCAAATAGATCATTTTTACAAGTTTATCCCACAAACCCAGTTTTTAAAATACAGACTTTCACTTTTGCAAAAGCAAACTACACAAAAAAACATGGAAATGTCACGCCATTAAATAAACTGCAGCCAGTAATTAGTATGAACGTTTCCTAAATAACATAAACTAGAACATTTCATAATTTACCATGTTTATGGGGTTTTACACAGTAGCCATTCCCTTTCAAATTACTTACTGTACCGACACATCAAATCTTTGTGTTTCTTGCATCATGAGCATCATAGAAAACAAAGAAGACATCAATCAATCAATCAATCAATCAATATCAGTTTTATTCATCACTTGCAAATAAAGTGCAAGTGAAATGAATTTGCCAGCAGCGGTACAATGAAAAAAGAACACACAAAAACACAATAAAAATTTAACACAAACATCCACCACAGCATTCATCACTGTGGTGGAAGGCACAAAATTTGGCCGGTCCTCCTCCATTTTCCCCCGTGGTCGGGACCTCAACCTTCCGCTGCTGCGGGCGTCCAGATGTTCAGACAAGGTAAAGTCCAGATAAAGTCCAGGTAAGTCCTGAATCGGTGCCTCCCCCACCGGAGACCGTGGCTTCAGGTTGGTGTAGGCCGCAGGCCGGCGGTTGAAGATTTAAAGTCCTCGCCGTGCCGCAGCCAGAAGCACCGCAGACCGCAGGGTCGGCGGCCAGAGCTCCTCTCCAGGGGTCCCCGGCGAGGGACCCCGCTCATGATGGTAAGTCCCCGCGCGCCTGCTGTAGAAGTAGGAAGCGGGCCGGTGGTCAGAGCTTCTTCTCCTCCCGGGTCCCCAACTAGGGATCGCAGGCCAAGGACGCTGCCAGCTGGAGCTCCGCGGACCGCGGCTTCAGGCTGCCACGGGCCAGCGAACGGAGTGCTCCCCTCCGGCGACCCCCAGTGAGGGCTTGCCCGCTCCGTGACGAGAGTCCACGCTGCGCCTGCCGCTGAAGCCCCGGGCACGTCTCCGGAAAATGCCGCACCGATCCTCGATGTTAGGCCACGGGGGAGGCGACAAAGAAAAATTTGCCTCTCCGTGGAGGAGGCGACCAAAACGGTTTCCACCTTATCCCCCCCCCCCACCCCACACCACCCCCCACACAAGACACACAGAGAGACACCAAAAACACACATTAGGACACACAAAAAAAATTTAAAAGTAGAAAAAACTAACATGCTGCTGGCAGGGCTGCCGGCTTGCAGCGCCCCCCACCCACCGACATAGGAAAATAGGTGCAGGATTCGGCCCTTTCGAGCCAGCACCGCCATTCAATATGATCATGGCTGATCATTTAAAATCAATCCTACTTTTTCCCCATATCTCTTGATTCCTTTAACCCTAAGAGCTAAATCTAACTCCCTCTTGAAAACATCCAGTGAATTGGCCTCCACTGCCTTACGTGGCAGAGAATTCCACAGATTCACAACTCTCTGGGTGAAAAGGTTTTTCCTCATCTCAGTCCTAAATGGCCTACCGCTTATTCTTATACTGTGACCCCTGGTTCTGGACTTCCCCTACATCGGGATTACACATTCTCTTAACCTTTGCAAGCTCTCATGTTCCACAACCTGGAACACCATCTTTCTTTTCGTCATCAGTAAATTTAGGTATGGTACATATGGCCTGTAGGACATTAATAGAGGATCTAAGCAGTTGAGGCCCTATCACTGATCTCTGTGGTACTCCACCAGTTACTGACTGACAATCTAAAAATAGCTCACTAAGCTAACTCTCTGTTCTCTGTTAACTAGTCAATGACTTGCTCATGCCAGTATATTGGGCAAACCGCATGTACTTTTTATCTGACACCTTGTCTTTACCATAAGGTGTAACATTTTATGTGACATCTTGTTTGGTCAATCGGCAAGATGGTGGTGTAGAGTCATCCGCTTCAAGTTCCTGGGAGTGCACATTTCTGATGTCCAACACATTGGACATCAGATTCCTGGGTCCAACACATTGATACAATCACAAAGAAAGCTCATTGATGCTTTTACTTCCTCCAATGTTTGAGCAGATTCAGCAAGCCACCAACTGTGTTATCATATTTCTGCAGATGTACAGTAGAGAGCGTTGATTGGTTGCATCAAGGCCTCGTTCCGTAACTTGAACACCCAAGAATGTAGGAGGCTGGTGGATATGACCCCGTCCATCACAATATTGACCTCCCGACCAGGAAGCACAGCCGCAAGAAATCAGCTAAAATCACTAAAGACCCACACCACCCTCGCCATGCTCTCACCTCGCAATTACCACCGGGCAGAAAGTCCAGGAGCTTGAGAACCACTATCTCCAGATTTACAAACAGTTTTTTTACATCAACCATCAGACTCTTAACTCACAGTGCCCACCCCAAACCACAGGTTGAACACTGATTTTCCGGCACCAGAGCCTTTCTGGATTATCGTTTTCTGGACCAACAGAGATACGTGATAATGAAACGACACTGTTCCTCTGGCCCACTAATGACAGCCCTCCCATGTCTCTAAAGCATCATGTGAATGTGGAATGCTGCTGTTGCGGCTCACGTTGTAGCCCCTGGGGACAACGCTTTCTTCGGGCTGCTGCCACCGACAGAAAACACTCAGTCACCGTGGGCTTCCTCCCCTCTCACCTGCTGCTGCTTCTTGCTGTTGGCCGTGGGCTTTGTCCGCTCCCTGCTCGATCGCCACTGCCTTCTGTCCAGTCAGTCTCTCCCACCCGCTCCCCCTGCCTCCACCTCCTCCTCCCTCCACCCCCTCCTCCTTCCCCCCTGGAGTCGACAACATAGTCCATCTTGGAAGTGACAGCAGGTGGGAGAGGAGGGAGCCTCATGGTGATTGAGCACGTTTTGCATTGACAGCGGCCTGAAGAAAGCGCATTCCGTCTGAGGCTACAACATGAGATCTGTGAACCAGTAAAGAATGGCTCGTTGGTGCACCTTGCGAGTCGGGAGCGGGGTCAGAAGCCAGGGTTCTAAATGGCCGGGGAGACAGTGGGAGCTGGGGATGGGTCGGCAGGTCCGTCCGCTATATCCAACATCTGTTATAAGGGGTTAAAGCTAAGGTTTACACTATTGTCTATGAAAACAGGTATGAGAGAAGATCGAGAGCACAGTTGAAAGGGGATTTTTGGAAGCAGCCTTTTAAAGGTGCCCAGTAAATTTGAGAAGGCTTGATAGGAACTTGAACATCTTAAACATTAAACCAGCAGAGAAAGAATTAGACAAGGCCAAGGAGGGATTTCAGTGTTTCAATTTAAACAAATAACACCTTCACGACAGTATGGTTCTGGTATTACCTTCTTAATAATTGATTTTCCCATTTTTACAATGATAAATGTTAGATATCTGTAATTAAATGTCATTAGAAACGGGAATAGTGCCGGAGGAGGGATTTCAGTGTTTCCATTGTTTAAAAAAAAGAGTAAACCTTCACGACCTGTATGTTTGATGTCAGTGGTTACCTTTAATAATAATTGATTTTTAGAGATTTTATAATGATAGCATTAGATATCTGTCAGGGTCTGTCATTAGAAACTGTCAACATGGATTTGTGCCGGAGGATCATGGCGTACTTCTGAATTTTTTGAAGAGGTTACTCGGGTTGATGAAAAAGGGATGTTGTCTATAGGACTTCAGTAAGGCCTAGCAAGGTTCCTCAGAAGGTTGGTTTAAGAAGTTCAGTGGTGGGAAAATTAATGGAAAGGATACTTAGATTCAATAATGGCTGATAAGCATCTAGAGTAAACAGGGTGGTGTTTAGGAACAGTAAGTGGGGTGCCACAGGGATCTGTGTTGGGTCCATGTTGTTTGTCATGTACATCAATGATCTGGATTGGTGTGGGTCATTGGATTAGTAAGTATGCAGATGATACTAAGAGGTGGGGTCGGGAAATAATGAAGAGATTTTCAAAGGTCTAAGCAGTGGATGCCAGTGTATAGTGGACTGAAAGATGGCAGAGGAGTTAATGCCTAAGTGACAAGGTGCCTCTTGGAAGGTTGGTTAAGAGGTTCAATGGTAAATGGTATTAATGAAGAATGCAGGTGAACAGAGGGATAGGGAAAGATGGATTCAAAAGTGGAATGAATGTAGAGGGTGCCAGAGAAGCTAATGGTGAATGGTAAATCAGAGCATTGTCAGGTTGGGATGTAATGTTAAAATTGTACAAGGCTAGTGGGAGGCCACAGGGAGTATGGTGTTTTTGGTCCACTAATTATAGGAAGGATGTAACAAAATCAGATGATCTGAGATGATGAATGTGGCCTGGGTTTCAGCAACTAAGTTACAGAGAAAGGTTGAACAAGTTAGGGCTTTATTCTTTGGTGCGCAGAAGGTTAAGGGGGGACTTGATAGAGGTTTTTTAAATGATGAGAGGGATAGACAGAGTTGACGTGGATAAGCTTTTCCCACTGAGAGTAGGGAAGATTCAAACAAGGGGACATGACTTGAGAATTAATGGACAGAAGTTTAGGGGTAACATGAGGGGGAACTTCTTTACTCAGAGAGTGGTGGCTGTGTGGAATGGGCTTCCAGTGAAGGTGGTGGAGGCAGGTTCGTTTTTATCATTTAAAAATAAATTGGATAGTTATATCGACGGGAAAGGAATGGAGGGTTATGGTCTGAACGCAGGTGTATGGGACTAGGGGAGAATACATGTTTGGCACGGACTTGTAGGGCCGAGATGGCCTGTTTCCGTGCTGTAATTGTTATATGGTTATATGGTTATAGGCTGTTAATGACCTCTCCAGAATCTAGAAGCTGCTGTTCGACTACATTCAATGCATCCACTTCCTTTAGGACCAGAGCACAAAATGCACCAGTTGCTGGGACTTGCCATGCTTTTGCCCCAGGAACCTAATACTTGTTCTCTGGTGATAGAGATTGTTTTAGGTTCTTCATTCGTTATAATGCCTTGATTATCTATTATTATTGGGTTGTTTTTTGTGTCGTTCTGCAAGAAGATCAATACAAAATAATAAGGGTGGCGCAGCGGTAGAGCTACTGCCTTACAGCGTCAGACACATGGTTGTGATCCTGACTCTGGGTGCAGTCTGTACGGAGTTTGTACGTTCTCCCCGTGACATGCGTGTGTTTTCTCCAAGATCTTTGGTTTCCTTCCACACTCTAAAGAAATATAGGTTTGCAGGTTAATCGGCTTGGTATAAATGTAAAATGTAAAATTGTCCGTAGTGTGTGTAGGATAATGTTAGTGTCCGGGGATCGCTGTTCAGTGCAGACTTGGTGGGCCAAAGGGCCTGTTTCCGCGTTGTATTTCTAAGCTAAACTAGAATAAAGACCAAGATCATCTTATGTGGGACATTCCCTTGTCATCCTTACATTCCCATACAATCTGTTATAATATTATTGTTGGTTTACTCTCTAAGTTTATGTTAAAGTGTATTTTATTTGTTCTGTTGTTTTTTATTGGTATGACTGTATGGCATATCAAATTCCTCGTATGTTGCAAAACATACTTGGCTAATAAAGTATGATTTCAATTGTGATTATGATTACACTTCTTCCCCCATTCCTAAATTATTAGTCCTCCTTTGCTGGTTTCTTTGACGTTCCCAATCCTCAGGCCTACCATGAAACTTCACAACATTAAATGCCATGTCTTTCAGCTTCATAACATCCTTAACTTTCGTTATTAGTCACAGGTGGGCTTCCCCTCCACAGAGCCTTTCTTTCTCACTGCCAATTTGCTATCTTATCCCTTATTATTTAGTTTAGTTTACAGATACAGCGCGCAAACAAGCCCTTCAGCCCACTGACCAGCAATTCCCGCACACTAACACTATCCTACACATACTACGGACCATTTTCATTATACCAAACCAATGAACCTAATCATAGAGAAAATCCATGCAGGTCCCTGGAAGAACATATAAAGTACATATAGACAAGGATTGAACCCGTGTCTCTGGCACTGTAACACAGTAGCTCTACCGCGATGCGACCACGCCGCCCATTCTATTTTTCCAGTCGATTTTAGCTAACTCTCTTCTCATAGCATATCCTTGCCTCTATTCCAGTTTGGGAGGCAAATTTCCCACCGCAAACTGAATTTGAAATTATACTTTGCCATATCAGTTTTTCTTAGAGATCTTTTAATATGACTTTTTTGTTAAACACTATTTGTGCAAATGATTTTAGAATCCACATCACACTCACTGTTTCCAATACACCAGGAATGTCTCCATCAGTTGTCATGTTGGCCATATCATTTGCAAAATCTCAGCTGGTTTTTAAACTGTCCCCGCTCTGCCATTTATCTAGAATAGTCCACACTTGTGTAACAACACTTTGGAAAACGGAAATTCTCCCTGACCAAATCAACAAATCACCACCAAATAATCTGGGATCCGGTATTAAAATTCGCCCTTATGGAATTTATGGAAAAAATATCCGAATAAACACAAAATGCAAAGGAAACAACAAATTTTGTTCATGTCTTCATCATGCCATCTTCCTGCCTTGGATAGTTCCACTGTGTTTATGTCTGTATTCACTTTTCTAGAGTCAGCTTCAGCTCATGCAATAGCCATTTCCTTAGACTGGAGCCCTGGAATCAATAAATAATCTTGTTTTTGATAAATGACTCCTTCAAATCTGCAACTATACATTAACCATTGTAGGCCTGTTAATAAAGTAGAAAGGGTACTTACTACATGTAAAGAACCAGTAACAACTAACAACCATCAGGAATACATGATGCAACTATCATGAGGCAGACTTTGGTTAGGCCGCATTTGGAGAATTGCAGAGAGTGCAAAGATTTACCAGAATGCTGCCTAGATCAAAGGGTTTCAGCACATTAAGTGTATGGTTAGATTTGGATTGTTTTCTCCAGAACGTTGGAGGTTGAGGGGAGACATAATAAAAGTATATAAAATTATGAGAGGCATAGATAGGGTAGACAGTCAGAACCTTCTTCCCATTGTGGAAAATCCCAACACTAGAGAGCATAACTATAAGGTGAGAGGGGGAAAGTTTAATGGAGATGTGCAGGAAGAAAAAATTACACAGAGAGTAGCAGGGGCCTGGAACGCTTTGCCAGGGGTGGTGGCAGAGCCAGAGGCAATAGAGGTCTTGAAGAGGCTTTTAGATAGGCACATGGAAATGCAAGAATAGAACGATATGGATCATGTACAGGCAGGTGAGATCAATTTAACTTGGTATCATGTTCCTGTGCTGCACTGTTCTTTGTTCTATGTTCTATGACATTTCATTGCTAGGTAGGTTTTATGTCATTAAAATCGAGATGAGAAGACCTTTTTTCACACACAGAGTGGTGAATCTGTGGAACTCTCTGCCGCAGAGGGTAGTTGAGGCCAGTTCATCGGCTATATTTAAGAGGGAGTTAGATGTGGCCCTTGTGGCTAAGGGGATCAGAGGGTATGGAGAGAAGGCAGGTACGGGATACTGAGTTGGATGATCAGCCATGATCATATTGAATGGCGGTGCAGGCTCGAAGGGCCGAATGGCCTGCTCCTGCACCTAATCTCTATGTTTCTATGTTTCTATGTACTTGTAATGTGTCCTCCACATCTTACATCTTGCAATTATATCATCCCATGAAGACTTCATGGGATGATATAATTCTCT
The DNA here is from genome assembly GCF_028641065.1 of Leucoraja erinaceus. Lineage (NCBI taxonomy): Eukaryota > Metazoa > Chordata > Chondrichthyes > Rajiformes > Rajidae > Leucoraja > Leucoraja erinaceus. The sequence continues at coordinate 53,940,887 of NC_073388.1, read as the reverse complement.
CCTCTTGTGGGAAGCTAAGGAAGAAATTATGGAAGCCCTTGCAGCGATATTTGCATTATCTACAGTCATTGGTGATGTTCTGGAAGATTGGAGGCTGTTAGATGTGTATTGTAATGAAGAAAGGAACAGGGATGAGCCAGGGAAGTACAGACCAGGGTGGTGCCTGATGTAGCTGGTGAAAGGGAAAGTTGAGAAAAGGGATTCTAAGGGGCAAGATTTACCAGCATTTGGATAGGCACAAACTGACTGGGGAAAGTGAGCATGGGTTTGTGTTGAGAAAACGTATCCCACAAACTTGGAACAGTTTTTTGAAGATGTCACCAAGAGGATTGGTGAAGCACAGCCATGGATGTTGTCTATAAGGATTTGACAAGGATCCGTATGGTAGACTCTGGAAGGTTTGATCTCATGGAATCCAGTGAGCTAACCCATTTCATTCAAAATGTTCTTGGAGGAAGGAGTCAAAGGGTAGATGTGGAGGGTTGTTTTTCTAATTGAAGGCCTGTGACCAGTGGTGTACTGCAAGGATAGGTGCTGGGTCCACTGAAGATTTGGATGACAATATAGTTAACTGTTCGTAACATTACAGATGACACCAACATTGCTGGTAGAGTGGACAGTGAGGAAGGATATTTAAGTTTGCAACAGGAATTAGGTCAGTTGGTAAGGTGGGCCAAGAAATGGCAAATGGAATTAGCTCTGACAAGTGTGTGTTGTTCCACTTTGATATGACAAACCAGGACAGGACTTGCACTGTAAATTTTAGAGCCCTGGAATGCTCTGTAGAACAGAGAGATCTCGGAATATACATGGAGCCCGAAGAAGGGTCTCTCCCCGAAACATCACCCATTCCTTCTCTCCAGAGATGCTGCCTGACCAATTGAGTTACCCCTGCATTTTGTGTCTACCTTTGATTTAAACCAGCATCATTTGCTAAACAAAGGACGGTCCCCATGGTCCCCTGAAAGTGGCGATTCAGGAGGATAAGGTGGTGAAGGTGTTTGGCACTCTTGCCTTCATTGGGAAGGGTTGTAAGTACAAACGTTAGCATCAGTTATATCAGTTGGTACAGCTGTACAAGTTGTTGGTGAGACCATACCTGGTGTACTTGATGGAGTTCCAGTCACTCAGTTATGCGAAGGATGTTGGTAAGTTGAAAATGATACAGGAGACATTCACAAGGATGATACGACTTGCAGGCTTAAGTTTTCGGGAGAGGCTGGGTAGGCTGGGGTTTTTTCTTTGGATTATAGGATGCTAAAAGATGACCTTCTTGAGGTCTACAAAAATATGAGGTACGTGAATAAACTGAACACTCACGTTATTTTTCCCAAGATAGACAATTCTAAAACTAAAGGGCATAGGCTTAAGGTATAAGGAGAGAGATTTAAAAGGGACTAGTCCGCGCCTGGAACGAGCTGCCAGCGGAAGGTATAAAAGTGGATAGAATTACGATTTTCAAAGACATTTGAACTGATACATGGATACAAAATGTTTAGAGAGATATGGGCCAAATGCAGGCTAACGGGAATGGCAACTTGGTCAGCATGGGCATGATGGACAATAGGGCCTGATTCCACGTTGGAAAGCTCTATGAATCTGTGACATCCCTTTAATGTCACTGAGAGATTAATTTATACAGATGTGACCATTACAAAATATTTTAAATCAAAAAGCTACACATTCACTCATTAAGTCCTGAATGAGGAACAAACATTGTTGAAACTGTGCTTGGACTTTTGATGTCATATAATTCCAATCCAGCCTATATAATTTGAATGAATGAATGAATACATGAATGCATGAATGAATGAAGTTTATTGGGCAAGTATGTACACATACAAGTAATTTGCCTTGGTGCTCCACTCGCAAGCAACAACAGGACATACATAGAAACATAGAAACATTAGGTGCAGGAATAGGCCATTCGGCCCTTCGAGCCTGCACCGCCATTCAATATGATCATGGCTGATCATCCAACTCAGTATCCCGTACCTGCCTTCTCTCCATACCCTCTGATCCCCTTAGCCACAAGGGCCACATCTAACTCCCTCTTAAATATAGCCAATGAACTGGCCTCGACTACCCTCTGTAGCAGAGAGTTCCAGAGATTCACCACTCTCTGTGTGAAAAAAGTTCTTCTCATCTCGGTTTTAAAGGATTGCCCCCTTATCCTTAAACTGTGAGCAATTACAGTGAACAATTAAGAATAAAACTTAAAACATTAAAACATTAAGAACCAAACACCATAGTTTAAACATGTGAATGAAACAAAATACCAGAGAGAAAGGAAGCTATAGACTTTTGAGTAGAGCTACTAATCGTGGAATGTTTTTATGTCTGGCTGTGGCAACTTTGACAGTCCGGTGTCGCCTTCCAGAGGGAAGTGCTTCAAAGAGTTTGTGGCCAGGGTGAGATGATCTTACCTGCTCGCTTCCTGGCCCTTACAATGTACAATTTGTCAATGGGGGGAAGGTTGCAGCCAATAACCTCAGCTGATTGAATGATTTCAATGGCTGATAGAATTGGACCATTATTGCTGCAGCTTCCGCAGGATGTACATGCTGTGGTGGACTGTGAAGTGAGGTCCAAACCAGACCATGACTGTGAGAAGGTGAGAGGACAGAAGGGGCTCTCCAAAGGCCGTATAGAATTGGGCAGATCTACAATGTACCATTATTGTGTTTCCTCATGCTATGGCCTTAAGCAGGAAAGAGAGATAGAGTCTCTCTGTCATTGCCCTTTTTGATTCTGTGAAGTCGATAAATGCATTTTAAGGTGTTACAAAATTGGAGATGATCAAGGTTTATCCAAGGAAAAGCTTAAAATACTCCACCAAATTCACTTTCATATCTCAAGTATTGTGGCCATTTTCATACTCGGAAAATTAGCATCTTGGATTTTCAATGGAGCTGTGTGGATAGTCAACAGGCCATTTCTTAAGGGATTAACATTTTTAAATAGCCTAAGGGGCTCTCCAATAAAGGCTACAATCAATTTCCAAATGGAAGGACCGGTTTTGCTGGAACCAAAGATTTTCCAGTGAGAGCAGAGATACATATTAGTGCCTCAAATGCCATTATGCGGGATTAAAAAAAAAAATGTATTCGTAGATAACTAATGATTATGGCCTTAATGAAAAAGTAGGAGAGACCTTTAAGTCAGCTCCATCTGCGAGAGGTGTCGATATCAGTTCAGATTAAACTATAGCTATAAAACTAATAATATTTGCAGTGATTTTTCTTTCTGAATTTTAGACAGAAGTAAAAATCGCGTTTTAAACCCGCCCCCTCCAAACAGTCTCAATAAGGTGATTCAGCATACCTTCGATGCATCCCTATCACAAGTTTGGCATTTGTCTCATCCAGTGTTGTTCAGGCACAATGATATCTTTGACATTCAGAAACATTCATATTCATGCCTAACCTGTCTAAAATTAAAATTAAATTAAAAGTTAAAATTTTATAAAAATTCAAGTTGACAAACCATACATAGGCATAGTTATTTTTCCCTGTGGCTGGCTTAGATCAAGTTTGAGGATGGAGTTTTAAAGGGCGTTGCAGGGTAAGGAAGTTACTTCTGTTACCTACACGACTACCGTTGAGAAACAGCAGGTAGACTGAGGTAACGTCTGGCTGCAGAGACCATTGGGAGCAGTCATTTTGGGAGAGGCTGTTTTGAGGACATAGTATTGAGCTTGTGGTCTAAATGCAGAGACTTTGACAAGGCTGTGCAGTGAAGTCAAGATAGTCTTGCCAATTCTTTTGAACCCGGTAGTATCTTGAGGGGTAGAGATGGCAGTCTGCAGAGTGGTGTGCTACTCCTGTAAAATGTGGGAGATCAGGGAGAGCTCATGTTTCCGGTGTCTACCTGCAGGAGGTGATGTCCGGCTCGTATCAGACTGTATGCATCAGTTGAGGGGGCAGTGGGCCGCACTGAGGAACACGTAGGAGGCAGAGAGTATCAGTGGGGAGAGCAGTGGGGAGAGCAGACAGAGGTCGTAGAGAAAGCATGAGAGAGCCAGTTGGTTTAATTCCATTTATTTTAATGCGACGAGCCCGGCGGGTATGAAGGATGAGCGTAGATCAGCACATGGGATTGTGATATTGCCACAATCATGGAAATGTGGTTGAGGGTAGTCCAGGACTGGCAGATCAGTGTTCTGAGGTATAGAGATACAGGTGCGACAGAGGAGACTGCAAAAGGGAGGAGGTATTGCACTGCTGATCAGGAGAACATAACGGCACTACCCAATGAGGATATCCTGGTGGGAGGTGATACATTTGTGGACATCAAATACTCGTTGGGACATCTAGGGACTTTTGTGGACATCAAATACTCATTGGAACATCTAGATACATCATTTTGGGACATCAGATACTAGTTGTCACCATCAAATGCACCAACCTCTCTTCTATTGACTCCATCTACATTTCATGCTGCCTCAGTAAGGCCACCAGCATAATCAAGGACGAGTCTCACCCCGGACACGTCCTCTTCTCCCTTCTCCCATCAGGCAAGAGGTAAAGAAGTGTGAAAACCTCCAGATTCAGGGACAGTTTTTTCAGGCAAACTGAACCATCCTATCACCAACCAGTGAGCAGTCATGAGCTACTATCTACCACAATGGAGACCCTCGGACTATCTTGAATCGGACTTTACTGGACTTGATCTTGCACTAAGTGTTATTCTCTTTATCCTGTATCTATACACTATGGGCGGCTCAATTGTAATCATGTATAGTCTTTACGCTGACTGGATAGCACACAACAAAAACATTTTTTCACTAACTTGGTACACGTGACAATAAACTAAACCAAAATAAATTAAACAAATAGAGTAAGTGGCAGAGACCTCAGGGGCATTGATGTACAGAGGGATCTTTGGGTGTAAGCTTTCTGAAAATGGTGCCACAAGTGTATACGGTGGTGATGAAGTAATTTGAATGCTTGTCTTCTTCGGCCGAGGCATTGCATAAAAGTTGGGAAGTCGTGTTTCAGAAATATAAAACATTGTGTCAAGCCGCGCCTGAAATATTATGCGCAATTGTGGTAGTCATACTACAGGAAAGTTGTGGTGGCATTGCAAATGGTGCAGAAGAGATTCACCAGGATGTAGCTTGGAATGGGGGGCTGTGGTTATAAGAAAATCCTTTATAAGCAAGTTTAATTCTCACTGGATCGTAGGAGGCTGAGGAGTGACCTGACAGAGGTTTATAATATGATGAGGGGCAGCCTATGCAATATTTTGTTTTGTTGAAAGGGAAGCTCAATTTACGCTGTACTGAATATTATATTTTATTGAAGTCGGGTGGCACAGTGGCGCAGCAGTAGAGTTGCTGCCTTATAGCGCCAAAGACCTGGGATCCATCTGACTACAGATGCTGTCTGTACAGAGGTTGTACGTTCTCCCTGTGACAGTGCGGGTTTTCTCCAGGTTCTCCAGTTTCCTCCCATACTCCAAAGATATCCAGGTTTGTGGGAATTGGCTTCTGTAAATTGCCCCTAGTGCGTACGATAGTGCTAGTGCACAGGGTGGTCGCTGGCCGGCGTGGACTCGGACTGTTTTCACACTCTATTTCCAAGTTAAAGTCTAAAGTCAATCTTTACCAACAGACCAGTTAGAATGTGGAATTCATTGTTGCAAGGAGTAACTGAAACAGATACAATTTAACGTCAAGTTTGTAAATATAAAAAAGAAGATGCAATAATAAATTGTGTCCATAGTGTCAGAAGAAAAAGGGCAAGAGGATCTCAATGTGTGGAATATAAACTTAAGCAGAGCCACATGACCTGATTCCAAACTGCACCGTCTCAGTATTCTTAGTGACTCTCTTGTGCCTATAGACTGAAACCTGTGTAGGAAAGAACTGCAGATGCTGGTTTAAATCAAAGATAGTCACAAAATGCTGGAGTAACTGAGCGAGACACGCAACATCTCTGGAGAAGGAATGGGTAACGTTTCGGGTTGAGACCCTTCTTTAGACTGAAGAAGAGTCTTGCGCCGAAACGTCACCCATTCCTTCTCTCCAGAGATGCTGGCTGTCCCATTGAGTTACTCCAGCATAAACTGAAACCTGTATTCTATAAACAGTATGCATGGAATTAAGCATCATGACCATGCCTGAGGCTTTGCTTCTGTTTGTGGTGTTTTTGATGTTTCTTTATTTTACATGCCTTTTCCTACTATTTCTTTTGATTGTTATTTTTGGTGTGTATTAACTTATTTGTCAATGATTAGTGATGTACAGCACTTTGTTGCAGCTATGTTTGTTTTTAAAGTGCTCTATAAATAAAATTATTATTATTATTATTATTATTATTATTATTATTATCAATGAAAAGGCCAGAATGTTCTAATTTGCATAAAAAATCGAAAAATAAAGCCATACCAAATAAATTAAAACTAACCACAAACAAGCTAATATTATATTATATCACTGGAAATATTTTAATTCTACAATTCGATTTATAATGACAACTTGGAGAGTGGAATGGTAATATCAGACTGAGTCATCAGAGGAATTAGATGCGTCTGAAGAATTGTTTCGGCCTGAAACGTTGCCTATTTCCTTCGCTCCATAGATGCTGCCACACCCGCTGAGTTTCTCCAGCAATTTTTTCTACCTTCGATTTTCCAGCATCTGCAGTTCCTTCTTGAACAAATTAGATGCATCAACTTCATCTGTTAATCTGCAACAAAATATCATTTCACTCAAGCTATTCTAGGCACAAAACAATTTTGCCATTGACAATAAGCGATTTCGGTATTCCGAAAAACACAAGGAATCATGGGATTTGTCAAAGGTCAAATGCTATAAATAAAAATGGAACAATGTGCTGTAGATTCAGTAAGTATAGTTTGGGTCCGATTTTTTGTCTTTTTTCAAGTTTTTATTAATCAGGGAGCAGATATGAGTGGGAGACTGGACTGGCTCTCGGCAGCTGCACGCACACAGAACTGCGCCTCATCTGCAGCCAAGATCAAACCCGTGTCCCCGGTGCCGCAAGCGCTGGCGAACCGTCACTGGACCATCCCTGGTCCCCCTCCCCACGAGAGTGTCCCCACTGACGGATCACCGGCCTCCAGGCCCACAGCCAGTGTGGAGAAGCACCAACCCCAGCTCACATCCGCCTCCCCTGCTGGGCCAACCGACAGCCCAGACCAACGACACCAGCGGCACCAGGCCCACAGCCAGCATGGAGAACCCACAGGCCCACAGCCAGTGCCAACTCCAGCCCAACCCCGCTCCAACTCCAGAGGAACCCACTCCCCAATGTCCCGCTAGGGCAAACATGCCAGCTCGCCCACGGCCTGGCCGAGCTGCGCACTCTCAGCCACCACCCCAAGTACAAGCCGTACCTTGCACACCACCGGCTTCTGCCCCTACGGTACCCGCTGCCACTTCATCCACTACCCAGAGGAGGAGCGGATGCCCCAGCCTCGCCTGCGCCAGAGCGCCAGCCTGGGCTCAGCTTCCTCCAGCCCGGCGCTCGACTGGGCCGCTCCGCGGGCGGCCTTCAGCCCCGACCTGGAGTTGGAGCTGGTCTGGACTCTGGGCTTGGGGCTGGGCAAGGGAGGGGGAGGGGGAGGAGGTTGCTGCTGCCACCAGCACCACCGTCACCAACAGCACCAGCAGCTCCAGCAGGCGCCCGGCCTGCCCGTGGCCGGTATGAGCCCATCTGCAGACTCTGTCTCTGACCAGGACCACTCCAGAGCAGCGGCTCCGGGTCGCCCGTCTTCGAGCAGGGCCGGCGACATCCCATCTTCAGCAGGATCTTGGTGTTGGACTGAAGGGAGGGGGGGTGGAGGTGGAAGGCTGCCGGACAACTCGGTGGGACAGGCTGAGCCGAGCTGGAGCTAGTGGCTGCAGCGCCGGCTGCATGTCCGGGGTCACCCCGCCAGCCCGGGGCCACCCCGGACAGGGACGGGCCAATGGGGTGGGGACGGAGACGGCCCAACAGCAACTCAACAGCACCCGTAGCGACGGAGAGCCGGGCCCGATCCCGACCACGGACGAAACGCAAGCCTACACACAATGCAGCACCATCGTTGCCGAGGCTGTTTTTCACTTGTGACCTATGACCTGGGCATGTGCAGTCGGAATACCGAACTCGCTTATTACTTCCTGAAAAAATTCACGGATGCAATGATAGAAAAAAATCTATATGTACATGTGATAGGCAATCCCATGAATTATACTGATAGCTTCTAGTCCGATGCCCGGATGTCCTAAGGAATAGGTGTATTCGCATAGATATTAATGAGTGGCTATTACATGTAAAACGGACCCATTCTGTCAATGAGTATTCAACGTACACACTGGTACTCTGTTCAGCACTACCCCAGGGGGACTGATTCATTATAGTGCTCATGTTGCTGGAATCTGAATACTCACTGGCAAATACTGCCCTGCACTTTACAAAAGTAATCTGCCCAGACAGCATGAGAGCTCAACATTGGTCATCGGCCACTAAACTTGTCAGCATAGAGAAAGCTCCAGGCTAAGGAGAGGTGCCTAGCCAAACAAAGTAAGACAGTCACAAAAAGCTGGTGTAACTCAGTGGGTCAGACAGAATCTCAGGAGAGGAGGAACAGGGTCTCACCCCAAACGACATCTGTTCCTTTTCTCCTGAGATGTTGTCTGACCCGCTGAGTTACTCCAGCTTTTTGTGTCTATCTTTGTTTTTTAAACCAGCATCTGCAGTTCCTTCCTACACAAAGTTAGACAGCAATTCCATCACTTTCAACAATGGAAGGGAGACCGCTATTATCTCCAACTTATATTTATTCAGCATCACTAAACATCAATTCTGGAACTCCCTACATCGTAACACCATATCTATACCTGCACTACACACACAGCACCAGTTCAAGGTTTATGGGAGGGGGGGTTTCAGGAAGCATCTGTGGTGACAAATGGACAGGCAAAGCTTCGGGATGGGATGTTTCTTCAGGTCGATGGAGTAGTGGAGAGGGAGCTGGAAAAGATGGGTAAGCCTGGCAAACGATGTTATCAGGTCATAAGTGATAGGAGCAGACTTAGGCCATTCGGCCCATCAAGTCTAATCTGCTATTCAATCATGGCTGAACTATCTCAACCTCCTAATCCCATTCTCCTGCCTTCTCCCCTTAACCCTTGCTACCCGTACTAATCAAGAATCTATCTATCTCTGCCTTAAAAATATCCATTGACTTGGCCTCCACAGCCTTCTGTAGGAAATAAGTCTACAGATTCACCACCCTCTGACTAGAGAAACAGTTCCTTAGTGATAGATGGATACAGTCAGAGGGGGGTACAGAAAACCCCCAAAGCAAGCCAAGAATTTCACCCAGCACCTATATATCATCATGTTCCTTTGATATGATCCCTTTGAAACCTTCCATTTTTGCAGGTTCCAACTTTTTTCACACAGAGAGTGGGATATGTGAGGATCTCTGGAACTCTCTGCCACAGAGGGTAGTTGAGGCCAGTTCATTGGCTATATTTAAGAGGGAGTTAGATGTGGCCCTTGTGGCTAAGGGGATCAGAGGATATGGAGAGAAGGCAGGTACGGGATACTGAGTTGGATGATCAGCCATGATCATATTGAATGGCGGTGCAGGCTCGAAGGGCCGAATGGCCTACTCCTGCACCTAATTTCTATGTTTCTATGTTTCTATTTACGGTAATGGCCACTCGTCGGTACTCGAGGCTCTCGTGGACATATTTCATCACGTTGAAAAATCTTCACGAGTACCCATGCTTACCTGCCGTTATCTAGTCTTCCCGATTACCTGTCGTTGGCGTTACGAGCCGCTAAGAGACGTCCCCGAGCTCCGACGTACCTTCATTCTCTCTGTTTACCACAATTTTGATTTTTTTTAAACTCGGGAGCGCTCTTGGAATGAACTTGTACTGTGGGACAGGGCTTTTAGGAGGAATCTTCAACATGAAACATAGAAACATAGAAATTAGGTGCAGGAGTAGGCCATTCGGCCCTTCGAGCCTGCACCGCCATTCAATATGATCATGGCTGATCATCCAACTCAGTATCCTGTACCTGCCTTCTCTCCATATCCTCTGAGCCACAAGGGCCACATCTAACTCCCTCTTAAATATAGCCAATGAACTGGCCTCAACTACCCTCTGCGGCAGAGAGTTCCAGAGATTCACCACTCTCTGTGTGAAAAAAGTTTTTCTCATCTCGGTTTTAAAGGATTTCCCCCTTATCCTTAAGTTGTGACCCCTTGTCCTGGACTTCCCCAACATCGGGAACAATCTTCCTGCATCTAGCCTGTCCAACCCCTTAAGAATTTTGTAAGTTTCTATAAGATCCCCTCTCAATCTCCTAAATTCTAGAGAGTATAAACCAAGTCTATCCAGTCCTTTCTTCATAAGACAGTCCTGACATCCCAGGAATCAGTCTGGTGAACCTTCTCTGCACTCCCTCTATGGCAATAATGTCCTTCCTCAGATTTGGAGACCAAAACTGTACGCAATACTCCAGGTGTGGTCTCACCAAGACCCTGTACAACTGCAGTAGAACCTCTCTGCTCCTATACTCAAATCCTTTTGCAATGAAAGCTAACATACCATTCGCTTTCTTTACTGCCTGCTGCACCTGCATGCCTACCTTCAATGACTGGTGTACCATGACACCCAGGTCTCGCTGCATCTCCCCTTTTCCTAATCGGCCACCATTTAGATAATAGTCTGCTTTCCTCTTTTTGCCACCAAAATGGATAACCTCACATTTATCCACATTATACTGCATCTGCCAAACATTTTCCCACTCACCCAGCCTATCCAAGTCACCTTGCAGTCTCCTAGCATCCTCCTCACAGCTAACACTGCCCCCCCAGCTTAGTGTCATCCACAAACTTGGAGATATTGCCTTCAATTCCCTCATCCAGATCATTAATATATATTGTAAATAGCTGGGGTCCCAGCTCTGAGCCTTGCGGTACCCCACTAGTTACTGCCCGCCATTGTGAAAAGGACCCGTTTACTCCTACTCTTTGCTTCCTGTTTGCCAGCCAGTTCTCTATCCACATCAATACTGAACCCCCAATGCCGTGTGCTTTCAGTTTGTATACTGATCTCTTATGTGGGACCTTGTCGAAAGCCTTCTGGAAGTCCAGATACACCACATCCACTGGTTCTCCCCTATCCACGCTACTAGTTACATCCTCGAAAAATTCTATAAGATTCGTCAGACATGATTTACCTTTCGTAAATCCATGCTGACTTTGTCCAATGATTTCACCACTTTCCAAATGTGCTGCTATCCCATCTTTAATAACTGACTCTAGCAGTTTCCCCACTACCGATGCTAGACTAACTGGTCTGTAATTCCCCATTTTCTCTCGCCCTGACTTCTTAAAAAGTGGGGTTACGTTTGCTACCCGCCAATCCTCAGGAACTACTCCAGAATCTAAAGAGTTTTGAAAGATTATTACTAATGTATCCACTATTTCTGGAGAAAGAATTGAACGGGATGCAAGCAAGAAAAGCCAAGAGATAAGGTCTAAATACTAGTGACATATAAATGGGCAAAAGGCTTGGTGACTGCAACAAGAATTTTTTATTAAGTTGACAAGTAGGAATGCAGGTTTGTTGGTTAAATGGCCTCCATGTGGTAATGCAGGGAGAAATAAATGGGATAAGTGCAGGGCTAGTTTAAATGATTGCTTACCCCGTGGATATGTTGGTGTGAACTCTGTGCCTATTTCATACTGTGTGACTATGATTCTAATAGTTTGTCAATAACCTTAATCTTTGTTCTTTGACTGCTGACCCCTGTCAGTGGAAATAACGTTGTCCAACAAGTAGAAATGTTAATGATCTACAATCAAAGTTTCATATAGTACGATGATACCATAGATTTTGACAACTTTCAAGGCAAGTGTAAATGTTCTGACATCATTTTGATTTCTTGATATGCTCCTGTCTGTTTAGTCCAGCAGATGTAATGCTTTGAGCTTGGAAGCACAATGTAACTCGGAAGTAGTTGTGTTATCAACTAATTCAAGCTGCCACTAAACCCTGATCAGTCTCAAGCATTCCCGAAGGAGAGATGGTGTAACTGAGGTTGGGTCTCCTGAATATGCAGGCGCTCACATGTTTCCACTCTTTCTCTCACACACTCCATCAGGTTTAGGACTGACTTGCATCCACTCCAGTTTTGTGAATGAAGAGGGATCAATAAACGATGTTGTCGATAGGAAAGGTTATCTTGGAGCTGATTGGGATTTTCTGCTCTATTGCTGCTTTTATCTGGTCTCCACTATACGTACGCCACTCAATACATTCCCACATGCCCTTTCTCCATTCTGACCACTCACGCATCAGGATTCCCATTGGTTGGTGACAGTGTTCGTTTTTCAAGGAGGCTTTAATATATCTTTGAAGCATGTTGTCTGTCCTGCTATTAATTTGCAACCATGACTGAACTCTGCATAGAGTGCTTGCTTGAGAGCCTGGTATGAGACTTGCCTATCAGAACTGGCTGAGTGTAATTGGAGCATTGATGCTGGGAACGTTGGCCTTCAATTTTCCAGCACTTCTGCTATGTTCAATAATAATTCATATATCTCAGCAAAGATTCCCCCACAGTATGCTTGGATATATCTGATCATGCCCTGGAGCGTTATCTACCTTCATTTGTTGTATCTACCTTCATCCAGTACCTTCTAGTACCTAATATAGACTGTCCACAAGATATCACCATTAACTTTCCCAAGTTCCCTCGTTTTCATGTCTTTCTTCATAGTTAATTCATTGAGGATATAGTGAATCTCCAATTGCTCCGCACATAGATGATCACTTTGTTGTCTGAGGAACCCTATTCTCTTTCTAGTTAACCCTTTTCCTTTATAAAATCTCTTTGGATTCTCCTTACTCTTACCTGCAGAGCTATCTCATGTTCCCTTGTTGCCCTTCTGTTTCCTTGTTAAGTAAGTTCCTCTATCCCTGTACTCCTCCAGGGATATACCTGATCCCAGCTGTCTACACCTGACTCATGCCTCCTTCTTTTTCCTGACCAAAGCCTCAATTTATCTCGCCATCCTGTGTTACTTACTTCTCTCTAGTAAACAATCCAAATCTGTGCAACATCTCGTAGCTAATACTCTCTAACACTCACAACATTCTGGAAAACCTCCTCTGAAACCCTTGCATCATTTCTGTGTTGGAAATGCAGGCAACACTTCAAAGTACGGCCTAACAAAATCCTTTTAAACTGCATCATGACTTCCTGACTCTTATACTCAATGCCTCAACCAATGATGGCTAACATACCATATGTCTTCTTCACCACTCTATCTACTTGTGTCTCCACTTTCAGAGAGTTATGTACGGACTTGGACACCAAGATCCCTCTGTACATCAACGCTACTAGGGATCTTGCCATTATTTGTGTATTGTCCCCTTACATTCAAGCTCCCAAAGTGTATCAGCACACACTTGCTCGGATTCAACTCCATCTGCCATTTCTCCACCAATTTCTGTAGCTGATCTACAGAATACCCCACCATATACTTTGACAACCTTCCTCACTGTCCAGGAATTCAGCGGTCTTGGTGCCATCTGCAAACTTACTAATCAATCTATCTATATTTATGTCCAAAGCATTAAAATATATCGCAAACACCAGAATCCCACGTCACAAATCCCCAAGCTGAATATTGTGCTCTCACCACAACCCTCTGTCTTCTATCAATAAGTCAGTTATGAATCCATATGACCAAATCACGACGGATCCCGTGCATCTTAATCTCCTTGATCTGCCTACCATGGGGGTCTTTATTAAATGCCATACTAAAGTCCATGTAAACAACATCCACCGTTACACAGCACTACACTCATCATTTCCTCAAAAACTCGATCGAGTTTGCAGCCCCTGTTAAACAACTGACCAATATTAGCTACCATCTAGTCCGCCAGGACCTCACCTGTGGCTAGAAAAGGTGCAAAGATCTTCGTCAAGGCTCCTGCAATCTCCACTCTTGCATCTCTCATAAACCTAGGATAGATTCCATCAGGTCCTGGGGATTTATCCACATTAATGTTCTTCAAGAACCCCACACCTCCTTCTTAATTTCTTCTTTTTTTTTTTTTGTTTTGTTTATTTTATTAGAAATTAATACAGTACAAAACAGTACAGTGGAACCTAATTTTAGGTGCCAACTATGTAATACCGTAATCCATTCTATGTACAACCTCTAGTTTTATGTTATGAGAAGAAAGTAAGCAAGACAAGAAAAAGAGTAGAAAGACAAAAAAGTGGAAAAATAGATGGTAGAGAGTAGAAAAACGTGAAGTGTGTATATAAAAAATAAAAAAGAAAGAGAGAAAGTGGAAAGTAGAAATAGAAGAGAAGGCCCCTTAAAAGAGAATTTTTCAAATCTGTATTCGGAGATGTAGATCTATCCGCGTCATGAACTGAAATCAGCAATCTTTACGGTACCGCTGCATCACATGATTCCAAAAAGTCGATGAAAGGAGACCAACTCCTTAAGAATTGGTCATATTTATCTATTAGTCGGAGTCTCATTTCTTCAAGGCGTGCTATGTCCATCGTATTCCTAATCCACATTTTAACAGTTGGTATGGTTGTATTTTTCCAAAATGTAAGTATCAATTTCTTTCCAATTATTAACCCATAATTAAAAAAAACATTTTGATCTTTATTTAAATTGGTATCTTCTCCTATTATTCCAAATATAATCCATTCCGTTTTGGGTTCTATTCTTGACTTGAAAAGCTTTGTAAATATATCAAATATATCACTCCAAAATTTATTCAACTTTGTACATCCTACAAATGAATGTGTTATATTAGTGTTTTGAAACAAACATTTATCGCATCTGGGGGAGACGTTTGGATAAAATCTATTCAGCCTCGTTTTTGAATAATATAGTCTATGTAATAATTTGAATTGAATTAAATTATGTCTTGCATTAATAGAACAGTTATGTGTATTCATCAAATACTTTTCCCATCTATCCTTCGAGATCGTTATCATTAGCTCATGTTCCCAATCTTCCCTTAATGCTTCTGTTGAGGGTGATTCTCTATTTAATATATTATTATAAAAGCATGATATTAATTTTTGTGAATCAGCCTTAATATTAATTGCTTCTTCTAAAGGGTCTAAAAATATTGTTTGAAATCTATGTGTATATTTCTTCATAAAGTCACATACCTGTATATATTTAAAATATTGATTAATTTCAAAGTCACCTTGCAGCTTAGTATTCTCCACACTGATCTCCATTTTCTTCATGTCCTACTCTTTAGTGAATACAGATGCAAAGTACCAGTTTAGTACCTCGCTTACATCTCCCGGCTCCAAGTACAAATTCCCTTCTTTATCCTCGAGTGGTCGTACCAGCTCCTTTGTTACTATTTGTTTTTAATGTAGTTAGAACGGAGATGAGGAAAAACTTTTTCACCCAGAGAGTTGTGAATCTGTGGAATTCTCTGCCTCAGAAGGCAGTGGAGGCTAATTCTCTGGATGCTTTCAAGAGAGATTAAGATAGACCTCTTAAAGATAGCGGAGTCAAGGGATATGGGGAGAAGGCAGGAATGGGGTACTGATTGTGGATGATCAGCCATGATCACAGTGAATGGTGGTACTGGCTCAAAGGGCTGAATGGCCTACTCCTGCACCTATTGTCTATTGTCTATAAAAAGCCTTGGGGTTTTTTTCAATCCGACTTGCCAGAGCCATTATGTGGCTTCTACTGGCCCTTCTAATCGCCCACTTGAGTTATTTTCTCCTTCTTTTATATTCCGCAAAGGTTCTGTCAACTCATCTTCTTAAACCTTGCATACGTTTTTTTATATCTTTTTGACTTTTTATTCCTCTCAATGCTCACGCAGTTATTTACCTAGGACGTACTTGCGTCTTGCCCAGTTTGAGTCCAAACCTGCTATCCTTTGGTGTGCAGCGCACTCCTTGTAGACTCCAGTGGGATAGTGAAACTTCTGCAACATTTCCAACTCTCAGGGAAGTGAGTCTGCCGGAGGTGAAACCTGGCACAAGCACATTCCATGACTGCATTAAAATGAAAGGGACAGTGGTTGCTGGAAATAACATTTAACCATATAACCATATAACAACTACAGCACGGAAACAGGCCATCTCGACCCTTCTTGTCCGTGCTGAACACGTATTCTCCCCTAGTCCCATACACCTGCGCTCAGACCATAACCCTCCATTCCTTTCCCGTCCATATAACTATCCAATTTATTTTTAAAAGATAAAAACGAACCTGCCTCCACCACCTTCACTGGAAGCTCATTCCACACAGCCATCACTCTCTGAGTAAAGAAGTTCCCCTTCATGTTACCCCTAAACTCTGTCCCTTAATTCTCAAGTCATGTCCCCTTGTTTGAATCTTCCCTACTCTCAGTGGGAAAAGCTTATCCACGTCAGCTCTGTCTATCCCTCTCATCATTTTAAAGACCTCTATCAAGTCCCCCCTTAACCTTCTGCGCTCCAAAGAATAAAGCCCTAACTTGTTCAACCTTTCTCTGTAACTTAGTTGCTGAAACCCAGGCAACATTCTAGTTACTATGCAGAGTTACTTTTAAATTATTAACTTAAGTTTGTTTCAAGTTGTTAAATTATTTTTTCAGTATGTGACTGTGCTTTGTGGTATGTTAAATGTAAAAGAAAATTAATACTTTCATTTTTTAAATTAGGGTCTGAAACATTGCCGTTTGTTAATGTGGATCATTTCACAAACATTCCATGAGGGGAGGGAACCATAACAAAGCACATCGAATGGCACAGAGGCAGATGGTCCTCAGTATTAGGGTAACAGAAAATCTATTCCTGGGAGTAGATAGAGTAAATGCATAGTCTTTTACACAGAATAGGGGAATCAAGTATGTATGTTTAAGGTGAGAGGGGAAAATTTAATAGGAACCTGAGGGGCTCTCGATGTCTCAATGCAAAATTCTCATCCATGCCTTTATTATCTGTAGACTGGATGATTCCATGTTCATTTTCTCGGTTATCCACAAATTCAGATGCCTGTATCCCAACTTGCACGGTGGCATTCTCTGTCATCCCATTGCTGAACCATTTACTAACGACTCTAATCCAAGATAACCTTGAATTTACAGGAAAGAGATAGAGACCTTAGTGACATGGTGTTATGCAGCAACCTCACCCTCAATGTCAGTAAAACTTAGGAGTTACTCATCGACTTCGGAAAATGAAGTGCTATCCATGCCTCAGTCCATATCATCAGTGGAGAAATGAGGATGGCTGAGAGATGTCATTTCCTCGGCTTAAATATCACCAACAATTTGTCCTGGTCCAATCACATTGACCCTATGGCCAGAAATGTACATGAATGCCTCTACTTCGTCAGAAGACAATTATTTTGAATAGGGATAAGTCTGAACCTTGCGGGAAGGTTCGAAATTGGAGTAAGCCGCTTTACAATGTTATTAAGCAGGAGCTTGGAAGGATAAATTGGGAACTTTTGTTTGTGGATAAATCCACATCTGACATGTGGGAGTTGTTTAATGGTCAGTTAATCAAAATTTAGATCTGGC
The DNA here is from genome assembly GCF_028641065.1 of Leucoraja erinaceus. Classification (NCBI taxonomy): domain Eukaryota; kingdom Metazoa; phylum Chordata; class Chondrichthyes; order Rajiformes; family Rajidae; genus Leucoraja; species Leucoraja erinaceus. The sequence continues at coordinate 53,923,330 of NC_073388.1, read as the reverse complement.
GTGTTCCTTTCAGGAGGCGAGAAAAGGAGAGATAAAGTAAGGGAACCCTGCATGACCAAACAGGTTGTAAATTTGGTCAAAAATAAAAATAAAAATAAACAAGATTTAAAAAGATAAAGTGAGATAGGGCCTTTGAAACATAGAAACATAGAAAATAGGTGCCTGCGCCGCCATTCAATATGATCATCCAATTCAGTTTCCTGTACCTGCCTTCTCTCCATACCCCCCTGATCCCTTTAGCCACAAGGGCCACATCTAACTCCCTCTTAAACATAGCCAATGAACTGGCCTCAACTACCTTCTGTGGCAGAGAATTCCACAGATTCACCACTCTCTGTGTAAAAATTGATTTTCTCATCTCGGTCCTAAAAGACTTCCCTCTTATCCTTAAACTGTGACCCCTTGTTCTGGACTTCCCCAACATCTGGAACCTTCTTCCTACATCTAGCTTGTCCAACCCGTTAAGAATTTTGTAAGTTTCTATAAGATCCCCCCTCAATCTTCTAAATTCTAGCGTGTACAAGCAGAGTCTATCCAGTCTTTCTTCATATGAAAGTCCTGCCATCCCAGGAATCAGTCTGGTGAACCTTCTCTGTACTCCCTCTATGGCAAGAATGTCTTTCCTCAGATTAGGAGACCAAAACTGTACGCAATACTCCAGGTGTGGACTCACCAGGACCCTGTACAACTGCAGTAGAACCTCCCTGCTCTTATACTAAAATCCTTTTGCTATGAACGCTAACATACCATTCGCTTTCTTCACTGCCTGCTGCACCTGCATGCCTACTTTCAATAACTGGTGTACCATGACACCCTGGTCTTGTTGCATCTACCCTTTTCCTAATCGGCCACCATTTGAGGAATATATTTGAGGAATATAAAACAATGCTAAAGCAAGGGCATGGCTTTAGGATGAGAGGGGCAAAATTTATGGAAGACGTGCAGGACAAATTATTTATACAGAGGTTAGTGAGTGCTTGGAACACACTGCTAGGGCTGGTGGTGGAGGCAGATATAACACCAGAGAGTAGTCCTGAAGTACTATCAACCTCATTGGTGTCCCTTGGACCATCTTTGATTGGACTTTACTGGCTTTACCTTGCACTAAACGTTATTCACTTATCATGGAGTATAATGCTGATAAGTGTGAGGTGCTACATCTTGGCAGGACAAATCAAAATAGGACGTACATGGTAAATGGTAGTGTTGAAGAATGCAGTTGAACAGAGGGATCTGGGAATAACTGTGCACAGTTCCCTGAAGGTGGAATCTCATGTAGATCGGGTCGTAAAGAAAGCTTTTGGTGTGCTGGCCTTTATAAACCAGAGCATTGAGTATAGAAGTTGGGATGTAATGTTAAAATTGTACAAGGCATTGGTGAGGCCAATTCTGGAGTATGGTGTACAATTTTGGTCGCCTAATTATAGGAAGGATGTCAACAAAATAGAGAGAGTACAGAGGAGATTCACTAGAATGTTGCCTGGGTTTCAGCAACTAAGTTACAGAGAAAGGTTGAACAAGTTGGGGCTTTATTCTTTGGAGCGCAGAAGGTTAAGGGGGGACTTGATAGAGGTCTTTAAAATGATGAGAGGGATAGACAGAGTTGATGTGGATAAGCTTTTCCCATTGAGAGTAGGGAAGATTCAAACAAGTGGATATGAGGAGAATTAAGGGGACAGAAGTTTACGGGTAACATGAGGGGGAACTTCTTTACTCAGAGAGTGGTAGCTGTGTGGAATGAGCTTCCAGTGGAAGTGGTGGAGGCAGGTTCGATTTTATCATTTAAAAATAAATTGGATAGGTATATGGACGGGAAAGGAATGGAGGGTTATGGTCTGAGTGCAGGTAGATAGGACTAGGGGAGAATAAGTGTTCGGCACAGACTAGAAGGGCCGAGTTGGCCTGTTTCCGTGCTGTAATTGTTATATGGTTATATGTACCCATACACTGTAAATGGCTCGATTATAATCATGTATTGTCATTCCACTGACTGGTTAGCACGCAACAAAAGCTTTTCACTACACTTTGGTAGACGTGACAATAAACTAAACTGAACTGTGATCCGATAGTGGCATTTAAGAGATCTTTGAATATACAGAGGAATACGGAGGGAATGGAGAGATGTAGGTTATGTGCGGGCAGATGAGTTGGTCTTGGCATTATGTCTGGCAGTCATACTGGGCATCAGGGCCTGTTCCTGTGCTGCAGTGTTCTATATTCTATATGCTATGAAATGTGGCATATCTCAATTGATTCTGATCAATTTCAAGAGGCACACCATAGAAAGCATCCTATTGGGATGCATCACAGCTTGGTTTGGCAATTGCTCTAGCCCAGAGCACAAACATTTCCAGAGTTGTGGACGCAGACCCGTATACAATGCAAACCAGCCTCCTCCCCATTGACATTGCTTCAGGAATGCAACCCAACTAATACCAGATCAATTAGATCTCGGTCACTCCCTCTTCTTCCCTGTCCTGTTGGGTAAAAGCATGTACCATCAGATTTATAAACAGCTTCTTTCCCGCTGTAATCAGCCTCTTGAACCACTTGTATGGTAAGGTGTATTGCTGATAGCCCAATCTACTTCATCACAGCCCTTATACTCTTTCTTTTGTCTGCACTGTCGTTGTAGCTATTACACTATATTCTGCAATGTTTGATTGTATTCATGTACAATTATTTTACCTATATAGCATGCAAAACAAAGTATTCACTGTATCTCAGCACACCAGATAATAATAAACCAATATCTATTTAACTAAAAGTCTCATCTTGACCACTTCCTGTCTGCACTGTATATTGATTTTAGAAAAAATGCTGTCATTTATCGCTATGATTTTTGGCCATCTTACCCACAGTCCTTGTCCCTGATGCAGCCCTGTGGATTTTTCTAATCGATGAAAAAGAAAAAAGTTATGAGTGTTTAAAAAATCTTGAGATCTTGAGTTGGGTGGCCAGCACTCTTCGTGAAATGCTGTGAAATTGAGTTTGGTGGCTTGCACTCTGCCTGAAATGGAATTTCAAGGAATAGCTATGAGTGAACTGCCAGCCCACCTGCCCTGAGTGACTGAGCTGCCAGCCCACCAGCCCTGAGTGACAGAGCTGCCAGCCCAAGAATCCATTTGGCCCACAATTACCATACTAGCCCTCTGGAACCCCCCCCCCCCCCCCCCCCCCCCCCCCCCCCCCCCCCCCGATCCAATCAAGTTTCCTTCAGATTTGATGTTATATTACATGTTATTGATATTTTAAGGTTTAAAAAAGCCAACTTTAACAAGATTTTTACTGTTAAAATCCTAGCTGCACCAGCTTCCAACAGACTTCGATACAAAGTTGCAATACAGAAACACTTTGTACTTCCACCAAGTTTTCACCTGAATGGGATATCACAGTCCTCCACCTGACTTTTGCAACAATGTTGCCATCATACAACATTTATTCCAGCTCCTGGCAGGAGGTGCTTCAACAGGAAGGGATGGTGAATTGCTATTGCAATTGGCAGGCAAGGGAAGTGCAATTGAATTTTTATTTTAAGTCCACTGCTGGGGGTGTGCTGGAATCTTACATTCGGGAACAGGTTGAGTTGGGGGACCAGGCCTCCCGTGTGACAGGGACCCAACGGGTCCCATTTGGTTTAGTATATATTAGTAAAACTCACATCTTGTGTGTGATTTGTCTGTCTGTCTGTCTGTCTGAATGTGTGCGTGTGTGCGAGTGCTCTCAAGGAACTACGCAAAAATGGTACACAATACCACAAACATTTTTGCACCATCTTACTCACCTTTATCCCGCCATTGTTCCTATAAAATCTGGTTCAGATTGATCTTATTTTTCACAAGTTATTCATAATTTTTGTTTAAAAATTCAAGTTTAACAAGAATTTAACAGCTAATGGCCCTGTCCCACTGTACAAGTTCATTCAAGTGCTCTCCCGAGTTTAAAAAAAAAATCAAACTCGTGGTAAGCACGTAGAATGAACGTAGCGGGTACGTCAGAGCTCGGGGACATCTCTTAGCGGCTCGTAACACTAACGGCAGGTGCTCAGGAAGACTCGCTAACAGCACGTAAGCTCGGGAAGACTCGTGAAGATTTTTCACCATGTTGAAAAATGTCCACGAGAGCCCCGAGTACTAAAGAGCAGCCATTACCGTAAACCTCCAAGTTCGAATCAGGGCAAACTCGGGGAGAACTCTTGAATGAACTCGTACAGTGGGACAGGGCTTTTAATCCCTGCTGGCCCAGTTTCCAACAAAGTTGCATGCAAAGTTGCAATTGAGGAACACTCATTCCTTCCACCATGTTTTTCCCTCAACATGAGGGGGAGGGGTCAATTGCTATTGGGGTCCAAATCCTTGCTTGCCCAGCTTGCAACAAAGTTGTCATCGAGCTACACCCAGTCCTTCCAGCAAGTTTTTAGCTCAACAGGAGAGGGAGGGGGAAATTCATTCTTTTTTAAAGTCCTCGAAGCAAGAGGAGGGGGAGGCAGTGCTGGGGGATACGCCCCTGCACAGTTGCGGACTATGGGTGAGTGGTGGAATATGGGGGAATGGGTGAGTGGTGGAATATTGCATTGAGGAATGGGTTGCTTTGGGGGACCAGGCCCCTGGTGTAACAGGGACCCAATGGGTCCCAGTTGGTCTAGTATCTATTATTATTATTATTATTATTATACTAAAAGTCTCATCTTGACCACTTCCTGTCTACGTTGTTAATTGATTTTAGAAAAAAAACGCTACCCTATATCGCTATGATATTTGGCCATCTTACTCACAGCCCTCCTCCACTGCAGCAGCCCCAAGGATTTTTCTGATCATTGAAAAATAAAAAAGTTATGAATGTTTAAAACATTTTGAGATCAGCTGCCTGCTACTATTGCCTGTCAATCATCAGGATGATGGTAACATGGGGGGGGGGGGGGGTGGGAGTATTAAGCCCCAGATGTTGGACGTGAGTCAGTCACTCTGGAAGATCGTGAGTGAGTCCATACTGTGATTCTAAGCTGTGTATCAACAGAACTGTGAGTCTACTAAACTGTGAGTCTACTGAACTGTGAGTCTACAATGTGCTAGCAATAAATGATTTGTTACCCCACTATGTGTTTGCAATGAATGATAATTTGTTGACCCTTAATGTGCTTGCAATAAATGATTTGTTACCCTGCAATGTGGTTGCAATAAATGATGATTGGTTAGCCCTTAATGTCCTTGCAATAAATGATTTGTAAGCCCTTAATGTGCTTGCAATAAATGATTTGTTACCCCACAATGTGGTTGCAATAAATGATGATTGGTTAGCCCTTAATGTGCTTGCAATAAATGCTTTGTTACCCCGCTGTGTTTGGAAGGTATAAATGCTTTTTTTGCCCCCACTGTGTTTGGAAGGAATAAATGATTTGTTAGTCCCCCACTTGTTTGGAAGGAATAAATGTTTTGTTAGCCCCCATAGTGTTTGGAAGGAATACATAATTTAGTTGCCCCCACTGTGTTTGAAAGGAATACATGCTTTGTTAGCCCCCACTGTGTTTGGAAGGATGAAATGCTTTGTTAGCCCCCAATGTGTTTGTAAGGAATAAATGCTTTGTTAGCCCCAACTGTGTTTGGAAGGAAGAAATGATTTGTTAGCCCCCACTGTGTTTAGTCCAAAGGCTCATTCCGTAAATTCTGCTTAGTGGAGAGGTCGCGCTGATTGATTGCGTAAGTTCCGCCAAGTGCAGAGGTCAAGCTGATTGTGGAAGTGCCGCTCACTGCGGAAGTCACACTCAGTGGAGAGGCTGCACTCAGCCGTGTGAATAGATTCGAGAGTTTCACTGTCATATATAGTGTGTGTGGGGTGTGGTATGTGTGGTGTGGGGTGTGTGTGTGTGGAGGGTGTGTGTGTGTGTGGTGGAGGGTGTGTGTGTGTGTGGTGGAGGGTGTGTGTGTGTGTGGTGGAGGTTGTGCGCGTGTGTGTGTGTGTATGTGGTGGGAGGTTGTGTGTGTGTGTGGGTGGAGGTTGTGCGCGTGTGTGTGTGTGTGTGGTGGAGGTTGTGCGTGTGTGTGGTGGGGGTTGTGTGTGTGTGTGGTGGAGGTTGTGCGCGTGTGTGTGTGTGAGGTGGAGGTTGTGCGGTGTGTGTGTATGTGTGAGATGGAGGGCGTGTGTGTGTGGTTGGCCCTGCACTCACTGTGCTTGACTTGACTTGCTTTGGAATGTAATAGATTGCATTGTTGGCCCTGCCCTCACTGTGCTTGACTGCACTTGACTGGACTTGACTGGACTTGGCTGAACTTGACTTGACTTGGAATGGATTGGATTGTTGGCCCTGCACTCACTGTGCATGACTGGAATGGACTGGACTTGACTGGACTTGGCTGAACTTGACTTGATTTGGAATGGAGTGTTGATCCTGCACTCACTGTACTTGACTTGAAATGGATTGGATTATTGGCCCTGCATTCACTGGGCTGGACTGGGCTGGACTGGGCTGGACTTGACTGGACTTGACTGGACTGGAAGCCCTGCATGCACTGTACATGACTTGACTTAACTTGAAATGGAATAGATTGGATTGTTGGCCCTGCGCTCTGCTTGATCCAATGGTCCCGCTCACTCCGAAAGTTCCGCTCAGTGTAGAGGTTGCACTCTGCCGCGTGAGTAGATTCAAGAGACTTTTACTGTCATAAATATGTTGTGAGTGTGTGTGTCAGTGTGTGTGAGATGGAGGGGGCATTTTGGCCCAAAAGTCCTGTGCCAGGCTAGGAAAAGTCCAGAAACAGTGCCTTTCACGGAGATTTCACAGATTTTTTTCCTTTTAAAAAAAGTCCTTTCATCCCACCAGGCCTGTACTAGCCCAGGAGGAGTCCCTTCAGCCCATCAGTAAATATTCCTCCTGTAAGTTTTAAACCCCACACCAATATTTTTCTCCCTCCCTTCATTGGCTCCCTGTGAGATCCACTCCAGATTAGACATTCCTCCTCCTGTGATCTGCGGGGAAAGATGAAAATGTCTAAAATTAATTCTCCACCCTCTCCCCCTTCTCTCTCTCACCTGTTTTGGGCAGAATTTCTGGAAGTTTCTGAGCTGCCAGCCCACCAGCCCTGAGTAACTGAGCTGCCAGTCCATCAGGCCTCTCCCCCCCCCCCCCCCCCCCCCCCCTGGCCACCAATATTGTAATTGGTGGAGAGGTGAAATATTGCATTGGGGGACCAGCCCTCCCGTGTGAACATGGGACCCAACGGGTCCCACTTAGTCTAGTATATTACTAAAAGGCTCATCTTGTTTGCATGTGTGCGTGTGTGTATATGTGATCCTGAAACTACGGCAAAACAGTAAACGATAGCGCTACAATTTATGGCACACATTGGCCTGTGGTAAGGTGTGGCAAGTTTCGTTCAGATTGATGGTATATTTTACAAGTTATTCACATTTTAACCTTTACAAAAACCACTTTGCCAAAAATTACTTTCACTTGCACTGTCTGTTATTACGTCACAATGGGATCCCGAATCTCATTTACATAAAAAATTGCTATTTATAAAAAAATTCCGCTTTATTCAAATTCCACCGTATTCATTCACAATGACATCACAAAGGGATCTGAGACACATTTACATACAACACGATTTTCAAAAAAAGTCTATTTTAATTAAATTCTTGGGGGGAGGTTTCATTTAGAAAAAAACATTGCGATATTCATGGGCGGTGGGGGGGAGGGGGATATGGGAGAGGCTTCATTTACAAAGTAAATCGTAACTTTCATTGTGTGGGCTGGGATGGGGGGGAGGTAAAGAGTGGGGGAGCAGGGGGATCAAGAGAGAGGAGGGGTAGGGAGGGAAGTTTGCTGATGACACTGTGGTGGTGGGCCTGATCTCAGACAACGATGAGAGGGCCTACCGGGAGGAGGTGGCTGATCTAGCACTCTGGTGCCAGGATAACAGCCGCCTCTTGAACATCAAAAAAACGAAGGAGCTGACCGTGGACTTTAGGAGGGCACATCATCCGAGGACGTACACTCCATTGAGGATAAATGGGGATCTTGTGGATAGGGTGAGCTGTTTTAAATATCTGGGAGTCCACATCTCTGAGGATATGACATGGGCATCACATGCCTCAGCACTCGTGAGTAAGGCAAGGCAGCGCCTTTACCACCTCAGGCAATTGAGGAAATTCAGTGTCTCCGAGGATCCTCCAGTGCTTCTACGCAGCGGCTGTGGAAAGCATCTTGTCCGGAAATATTACCATCTGGTTAGGGAATTGCTCTGCCCAGGACAAGAAGGCTCTGCAGAGAGTAGTGCGTTCGGCCGAACGCACTATGGGAACTTCACTCGCCCTCCTGCAGGAATTATACATCAGGAGATGTAACTCCAGAGCCAATAAAATCATGGGAGACCCCTTCCACCCCCGCAACGGACTGTTCCAGCTGCTACGGTCAGGCAAACGCCTCCGTTGCCATGCTGTGAGAACGGAGAGGTTGAGAAGGAGTTTCTTCCCAGAGGCCATTCGGACTGTAAACTCCTATCTCACCAGGGACTAACTTTACTGAACGTTTTTCCTTCCAATATTTAATATGTAAAAGAATATGTGTGTGTTTATGATTGTGTTTAGTTTGATTGGTTGTTTGTCTTTTTGCACAAAGTCCGCGAGCATTGCCACTTTTCATTTCACTGCACATCTCGTATGTGTATCTGACGAATAAACTTGACTTGACTTGACTTGCAGAGGGAGGGGAAAGTGGGGGACATGAGGGTGAATAGGGTGGAGTGTGCGTAGAGGGAGAGGAGGGGGGGGAGTGGGAGAGGTAGGGATTAGGGGATAGAGGGAGAGGAGGGCAGTGGGGGGAGGTGGATTGGGGAGGTGAGGAGTGGTGGAGCAGGGAGATAGAAACATAGAAATTAGGTGCAGGAGTAGGCCATTCGGCCCTTCGAGATAGAGAGGAGTGGGGAAGGGAGGGGAGAAGGGTTATGGAAGGAAGGAGGGAGTGATTGAGGGTAGGGAAAAGGAGAGGGAGTGCTGGGGGATGATGCAAATGGAGGAAAATGGGGTAGGACGAGGGATGGCGAGGCGCAGTTGTGGAAGGGTTGCCATGACTCGCGTCACAACAGGAATCTGTCAACTGCGTCTGCACAGCTGGAGGCTATAGGTAAGTGGTTGAATATTGTGTTTGATCCAGCTCTCAAACCATCGGAACATCTAATCAAATAGATAGCAGATCATGTGTTCACGAAGGAACTGCAGATGCTGGAAGATCGAAGTTACACAAAATTGCTGGAGAAACTCAGCGGGTGCAGCAGCATCTATGGAGCGAAGGAAATAGGCGACGTTTCGGGCCCTTCTTCAGAATAGCAGATCATCATTGTATTGTGTAGGAAGCAACTGCAGATGCTGCTGTACAGTGAAGATAGACACAAAATGCTGGAGTATGTTGATGCACATAAGTGCCACAGGAATTATGCTATATTTCTCACGTGTTTTATTTTGGTTCACTGGGGAAACAAGATTACGATGACCAACAAAACTCAGCATAACATTATAAATTAACAAAGCAAAACTGTTATTTTAATGGTGTGGAGATGGAAAGCTAAAGGGCCTGTCCCACTGTACGAGGTAATTCAAGAGTTCTCCCGAGTTTCCCCTGATTCAAACTCGGAGAGTTACGGTAATAGTCGCTCATTGATACTCGAGGCTCTTGTGGACATTTTTCAACGTGTTGAAAAATTTTCATGAGCTGACCGCATTCTCTGAGTACCTGCCGTTAGCGTTACGAGCCGCTAAGAGACGTCCCGAGCTCCGACGTACCCGCTACGTACATTCTACGTACTTACTACGAGTTTGATTTTTTTTTAACTCGGGAGAGCTCTTGAATTACCTCGTACAGTGGGACAGCCCCTTAAGGTAATAAAATGCATTTTACTTCTATGGATTGACAATTGAGTGCAAAATGCTGAGCAATTGGAAAGAAACATCAGCCTTTTAGTGATTATATTGTTTTATTAGTTATTCAGAGAAAAAATGTTCAGTTTACTGATGAAGTAAATGGAAAAGAAACTAATGATCTATTTGGAAAATTTGGTCTTTATTTAATCCAAACAAGAAATATCAATCAGGCAGAGTTTACATTTTGATTTCACAATGCAGTATTTACTTTTTCACCAAAGCTATTTGGCTATGGAACATACAGGTTTAGTTGAGAGATACAGTGTGGAAACAGCCCCTTTGGCTCACCGAGTCCCGGCAACCAACAATCACCCCGTACACTAGTTCTATCCTGCACTATCGAGACAATTTACGGAAGTCAATTAACCTACAAGGCTGCACTTTTTTGGAATGTTGGAGGACCCGGAGTACCTGGATAAAACCCACATGATCAGAGGGAGAATGTGCAAACTCTGTAGAGATAGAATCCATAATCAGGATTGAACCCAGGTCTCTGTGCTGTAATGCAGCAGCTTTACTGCTGCCCACAAATGGCCTGACTGGGACATGCTGCTCAGTGGCCTGACTGTGGGACATGCTGGTCAGTGGACAAACTGTGGGACATGCTGGTCAGTGGATAGGTTGTGGTGAAAAATCTAGAATATGAGAGCAGCCAAAAATGGAGAGAAAAACAAAAGGTATGGATGTTTACATGAAAGTAGAACATAACTTCCCTGAATAACCAAGATAAATCCTGGAGCAAAACCACTCATAAAGGTTCAGTCATGGTCGGGTGAACTCGCATGGAAAGTGTTTCCCGACGGGCCCCGCGCGCGGCCAGAAGGCTTCCCGACGGGCCGTGCAGCTGTGGACTGGGGACGCGGCCAGAGGCCTTTATCGGGGCACGGGTCAGGGTCCGGCCGGGACCTCGCGGGTAGAAGCTCGGGTCAGGCGAAGCAGCCAACGGAACCCGCGGCTGGGGCCTGGGTCGGCACCAGGGAGTCATGTAGTGGGGCGTTGAAGGGGGAGGGGAAGAACAATGGAGGACCTGGCGTGGGGGAACTGCGGTGAGGGAGGTGGGAGGAGAGCAATGGACAATGGGGGGGAACACAAAGGACAATGGGGACCAAGCGTGGAGGAACAAAAGGTGGAGTGGCGTGCTTTGTAGCCATGTCAGCGCCGTAGGTGGCTGCTATTGTATACATTGTGTATAGAAACATAGAAACATAGAAATTAGGTGCAGGAGTAGGCCATTCGGCCCTTCGAGCCTGCACCGCCATTCAATATGATCATGGCTGATCATCCAACTCAGTATCCCGTACCTGCCTTCTCTCTTTAAATATAGCCAATGAACTGGCCTCAACTACCCTCTGTGGCAGAGAGTTCCAGAGATTCACCACTCTCTGTGTGAAAAAAGTTCTTCTCATCTCGGTTTTAAAGGATTTCCCCCTTATCCTTAAGCTGTGACCCCTTGTCCTGGACTTCCCTAACATCGGGAACAATCTTCCTGCATCTAGCCTGTCCAACCCCTTAAGAATTTTGTAAGTTTCTAGAAGATCCCCTCTCAATCTTCCTAAATTCTAGAGAGTATAGAACAAGTCTATCCAGTCTTTCTTCATCATAAGACAGTCCTGACATCCCAGGAATCAGTCTGGTGAACCGTCTCTGCACTCCCTCTATGGCAATAATGTCCTTCCTCAGATTTGGAGACCAAAACTGTACGCAATACTCCAGGTGTGGTCTCACCAAGACCCTGTACAACTGCAGTAGAACCTCCCTGGTCCTATACTCAAATCCTTTTGCAATGAAAGCTAACATACCATTCGCTTTCTTTACTGCCTGCTGCACCTGCATGCCTACCTTCAATGACTGGTGTACCATGACACCCAGGTCTCGCTGCATCTCCCCCTTTCCCAATCGGCCACCATTTAGATAATAGTCTGCTTTCCCGTTTTTGCCACCAAAATGGATAACCTCACATTTATCCACATTATACTGCATCTGCCAAACATTTGCCCACTCACCCAGCCTATCCAAGTCACCTTGCAGTCTCCTAGCATCCTCCTCACAGCTAACACTGCCCCCCAGCTTAGTGTCATCCGCAAACTTGGAGATATTGCCTTCAATTCCCTCGTCCAGATCATTAATATATATTGTAAATAGCTGGGGTCCCAGCACTGAGCCTTGTGGTACCCCACTAGTCACTGCCTGCCATTGTGAAAAGGACCCGTTTACTCCTACTCTTTGCTTCCTGTTTGCCAGTCAGTTCTCTATCCACATCAATACTGAACCCCCAATGCCGTGTACTTTAAGCCCCAATGCCGTATGCAAGCAAATAATCTCACTGTGCCTAATTACATGTGACAATAAAGTATTCCTATTCATATTCAATGCACCTATCCAATCCTATAAACAGATCCACTATTGACTTCTGGAGGAGTATAAAAACTATAAGTAAAATGACAAAAAGGAAAGCATGAGCAAGATAAAGATATCCCTTGTGGACTTTATTGGGAAGTGGTTGGCATGTACTGCAGTGATTCACAGAAATGGACCCTTGTTGTGCTGCTTCACAAAGGAGCCCAATGTTGAGAAATGCCACATGCCACGTGCAGGAGTACCAGCATGAAGTATTCAGCAGTGATCTTTGATGTTGATGAGTAGTAAAATAATTAATGAGTTTTGTATTGACAAGGAGAGATTGGATAGGCTGGGACTGTCTTCTCTGGATGACAAGATTTCACAAAAATTCAGACAGGTGCATGGAGCGGAAAGATTCAGACGGAGATGGGCCAAGCACAGGCAAATGGGATAAGCTTCGATAGGTATCTTGGTTGGCATGAATGAGTTGAGCTGAGTGTTTCTCTTCCCTCACCCCACTCTCTTCCCCCCCTCTCCCCCATCACTCTCCCACCTCTCCCTCCCTATCTCTCTCCCCCCCCCCCCCCCCCCCCCCCCCCCCCCCCCCCCCCCCACCCCTCTCCCTCTCCATTCACTCCCCGTCTGTCTCTCTCCCCTCTCTCTCTCTCTCCACCTTCCTTTGAGAGTCTGCCCCTTCGGCACAGGGACTCTCGTGGCAGCGGCACAACGCTTCTGACGCCTCCGACGGCACTGGGGCTACTCCATGGCTCGAGCTGCAGCGAGCGACTTGCCAGCCCCGCAAAACACTCAATAGCCCCGCAAACACTCGCAGCCTGGCAAACACCCTCTGAAATATCCTCGTAGGCCACTCATTCAGGACAACAGGCCTTTATGAATGAGTTAAGACTAACAATAAAATTTTAAAAATCACTTGAAAGGTACAAGTGGTGCCTAAAATGTAGTGACTCTTGTGTACTAAATCAGTGTGGCCTGCTATCTTACACTGAGTACAATTATGCCTAATGTACAGTAGATTGTTACCGAACAGCATGTAAAAAAGGAATTTCACTGTACCTATGGGCAACTAATGATGGTCAATAACTGCAGCTTGATCTATTCATTAACGGCTGTTATTGCCAATTGCCAATGATACTCACAATAACCTGAATTAAAAAAGGACGCAGAGTTGTGGAACAGTCATAGTGGACCTTCCTTGATCTCATTATTCTCCAACCAGTGAAATGAATTGCAAAATAATTCAGTCAGCTACCATTTGGTGACTAATTGACTCAATACTCATGATAGACAGAAGTGCTGGAGTAACTCCAGCTGGACAGGCAGCATCTCTGGAGAGAAGGAATGGGAGACGTTTCAGGTCGAGACCCTTCGTCAGACTGAAGACGGGTCTCCACCCAAAACATCATCCATTGTTTTCCTCCAGAGATGCTGTCTGTCCCACCGAGTTACTCCAGCTTTTTTGTGTCTATCTTGAGTTTAAACCAGCATCTGAAGTTCCTTCCTACACACTTTGATAATCTTCTCCATTTGACACACCAACTGAACCCTTGCTGAATCTCAATTCATCAACACCAAATGAGAGTTAATGGCAGGGTAAATTTAGCTCAAAAATAATTTTGCTTCCAAATACATTGAAACCCAAAATACATGATGCTGTAGATGTCATACTTTGTTAAGAACACCATTTTCTAAAGGCAGCCCGTAAATAATAAATCTCCAGGATTGAATGTATTTTTTTTTACTTCAGTGCAACTTCTTATGCTTAATAAAATTAAATAGCTGAAATTAATAGTAAGATTAAACGAGTACTTACCAGTATGAAGTTTGATCTGTATTTTATGAGGAGTTACGGTGAGGGATTAAGTGAAGACCCCAGCTCTACTGCGCATGCGGCATACTTCGAAGCAGCGGTGTGAAATCACAGAATAGACACAATATTTGAAGTAAGATAGTAAAGATCACGAGACATCAGTTTATTAGCTTGATCTGTATAATGAGGGTGGGAGCGGTGGGCACTTAATCCCTCACCGTAACTCCTCATAAAATACAGATCAAACTTCATACTGGTAAGTACTCGTTTAATCTTACTATTTTACTTCGGAGTCACGTGAGTGATTCCGTGAAGACTTCAAAGGTCTGTGATTTCAAACCGTGTAACAGTTTTTATTTCACTCACTGCCGAAGTTTATGAGGGAGGAAGTGTTATCGTTATCACCAGTAGATCTGGTTTCAAAAGAAACAGAAAGGTATTGTTAACAATAACAACATAAAAGAGCTCCTCTGAGCTTAAATTGATATTGCAGTTTGTAATATTCTCCTGCAATTAAATCAGGTTTATCAACGGTTTAAAAATAAAAAATGTTCTGAACGCCGTTTCCTTGACCATACTGTTGTATTAAAAATGTGGTCAACTGGAACGACCATCCGTTCAGCCGCTGATGCCAATGCTGCCCTAGTGAAATGGGATTAAATGTATTATTATTTCCCCGGCAGCTTTCAGAACCTGTTAGAGCCACCTTGAAGTGGTTTGGCTCGTACCCCGTCTTGGGTTACTGTGGTTGACCCATTAGGCTTTCATCTCCCTCTAAGATAGTGGGTTGTGTCTATATATAGTAGTAGATGGGTCACCACACTCGACCTGGACTCTGGTGGGTAGGCCCGGAAACCCACCAGTGAATAGGGCTTTCCTGGTCCATATAGCCATATAACGACTACAGCACGGAAAACACAGGCGATCTCGACCCTACTAGCTCGTGCCGAACTCAAAATCTCGCGTAGTCCCACATACCTGCGAGTTGGATTTTACCAGACCTAAATATGAACGTGATGCGTCTGGGGTAATCACCATGTTATCCAGTCTAGTTATGGAGTGACCGGAATCTAGAGCGTGTACGAGAGCCATAAGCATGAGCGTTTTCTCTTTTAAAAACATAGATTAAGCAAGCCGAGGGATCTGGCTGGTGCCATTCTCTGAGATATGTCAATATCACACCAATATCCCATACATGGGTATAAACCTGAGTGATTGGGGCTTATATCATAGTTGCCCTTCATAAGTTTACCTTAGTGGATGGGATCCCATGTTCTGTTGACATGCTGTTTTAGATAAGCAAATAAGGCGCTCCATGCTGAATTTACGGCACTGTAACTTACTTTTTAGTCTTGGTGTAGATGTTCCAGGAATTTCAATACGTCAGTGGTTGAATGGTTCGGGATGTTGTCCCTGCGTCGTGGCAGTATTTCACCCATGTTAACTTTTAGTGACTGTTCGCAGGGATGCCGACATGGTGGTAATGGTTCCCTTGGATAATCCCAGTCCCTGGTAAGGTCTATTCAAAACCTGCACCCAGGAGTTTGATGTTGCCCTGGCAAGGGTGGCTTGCGCCTGATACTGGGTTGAGTCAGCAACCATGGTCCACTAGGGAAATCCATAGGTGACTCCCCACCGTGTCGTAATGAACTGGGAACCATGGCTGTGTAGGCCGGTCGGGCACGTTCAATCTCTCGGAGACAGATCCCATCTGTATTGTAAAGAGCCCGACTGATGAGGCAGAAGGGAGGAAGGCAAAGCAAATTCCCCCTTCCAGCGTGTAGGCGTCTATCGCTGCTGCCTCT
Source organism: Leucoraja erinaceus (assembly GCF_028641065.1). NCBI lineage: Eukaryota > Metazoa > Chordata > Chondrichthyes > Rajiformes > Rajidae > Leucoraja > Leucoraja erinaceus. The sequence goes on along the minus strand of NC_073388.1, from coordinate 53,907,445 downwards.
AATCTGGTTCCTTAGTCACATACATAGGTTACTGGTGATTCAGTCTTGTGCAACCAATTGATATCTGGCTTTCAAACTGCTAAATAACTTTAGCAGATATTTTGGGTTTGACATCTATCCAATGTAATCATAAATTTTACCCCGTGACATGGTGTCTCCCACTGTGTTCTAGCTTCCTAGGACATAGGCAGCTGATAGTTGAAATGTCTTGACACACCATTCGTTTGACCAATTTGTTGCACAATAATGATTATTATGCTCCCCATATGGTTGATATTAGCCACCACCATAGTATTATCAATCCGTAATCACATATGTACGTGCTGCATTTGAAATGGATATGCTTTTTAGCCCAATAGGCAATCACCAATCCCAAGTAGTTGATGCCCGGTATGTGTAGTAACGATGTTGTGACTTGGTCCATCTGTTGCCTGTGCTGGATATGGAGTTTAGTTGCTCCCCAGCCCAAAGTACTGGCATTGGTTTTTAAAATAACCAAGTTGGGATTGGTGATGATAATAGGGCTGAAAAACTATGCCAAATATATGTCTGCCCACCACCTTAATTGTGATATAGCTTCAGTGGGTACATTCATGATTTGATTATAGTGCCCCAAGTATCTAGGCAAAGTAACAGTCATATGGACGGAATGATTATTGAAGCCCAGATAATCCTAGGTAGTAACGCTCCAATTCTGGTTTATCTGGGCGTGGGATGAACCTCAGCTGGGGAGCTGTTTCGTAGCTAGAACTGCTGCCATAGCTAATTCCTAGTTCCCCTAATATGAGGGTATCATCCAATGTATGCCATGATTATGCTTGTTCCCTTAAGATTTTCATGGCCATTGTTATAGTTTAGGGCTGAGGTATAGATCATATGAAATGCTATATGTTCCCATGGTTGCCCTAACTGGGATATCCATGAACCAGGTAAATAATTATTAGGTATCTATAATGATCCTAGTGTATGGTATAAGATAGTTAGCATCTCCCATATCAATGCTCCCCATAGGTATGCTAGGGAGATCAGATGTCTGGCAGTGACAAAACTCCACCTCCATCTTAAAGTGGATATACTCAACAGATTTATTATTAGATCAATGATGATGCTACATTCATCATCTTTTATAGTTTTGGTGAATATATTCGATACAAATTCCAATCCGTTTAGTAATGTGCCTGTTTAGTTCAGCTTGCCTTCTCACTTCTCTTTTCTTAGAGGGAGAAAAAGCCCTTTGGGCGCATTGCTGAACTGGCAGTAAAATGCCCAATTTGAATTCGTTTTTATCCTCTAATGCTGTTGAGTATATTTTGGTTATTTGTGACAGCATCCCATGCTTAGCCCACAAGGTGAATGCCCCCCCCCCCATGCAGTTTAGTAGAACACCCTTGTTTTAGTGTAAACTGGGAGGAACCAGACTACCTACCTCCATGCTTGTTGTTTTTCATGAAGGCGTAGTTTGCTGGTATGCTGGTGCTGTCGGTGGGGCGGCGCATCTTCCCACGGCTCCGCTCTGGGCCCCGTCTAAAAAGAACTATGGGGGATCTGCAGCGGTCACCAGGCTTTCACCAGTCCTTGTTTGATATCGCTGGTGGATGCCGAGGGGTGCTGCCAGCTGGGTGTTGGATGTGATGTCCTGCTCGTCCCATAGCCTGCTCCCTCTTCCCCGCAGCAGCGGTTTGCATAGCCCCATATATTCGGGGTTGCGGGCAGGTCTATATGCACCATCGTTCAGTCGAGTATCCCAAATATGGGAACATCTTAGGCGTCAGCACCAAAGGCGAGCAAAGGTGGTAACATCTTGACCTTCTGTAGAATTCGCTGCTTGTCTGTGAGTCTACGAGACCCAGCTGCCTGCGGATTTGCCTCTGGAAAGGCCTGCTCCTGCAGGGCTTTTGTTGGGAAGATGGTCGCGTGGAGGAGCCATGTAGTGGCCCACGACACCCAGTGGCTCTTCCTGATCCAGCTCCCCTGGCATACTGCTGTTCTCGTCCGCCTGCCCAGCGCTTAAGCCAGCCCAGCCCTGGCCTCCTTAGCCCTTAAAAAAGGAGCATAAAGGATGCGCTAAATGGGAGGAGGCAAAGCACTCCACTCCGCTGTTGCATCAATCCCTCGACAAGGGAGATGGCTAGTGCAATAGCACTGGGGTAGGAGTCAGCTCCCTTGGCATTCAGCCAGTGCCCCTTTTACACCGGCGGCACAGGGAGCGGCTCGGTGTCGAGTGAGCGGGAGCATTGAAATAGCTCCACCGCTACCGGTGGCTGCCTCCCAGATAAGGACCCTCGTGTGGAGTTGGGCAGGCAGTCCTTCTCCTGGAGGTGAACTTCATGACCTCCTCTGGCTTGGGGAGACAGACATACTTATTTTTGCCTTCTCCAACCTGTTCCAGCTTGGAGGAAGATGGCTCCTGTAGAACCTGTAAATTGGTAAGATTTCCCCTTACCTGTAAGTAGAGGCTGCCTGCCGTTTTCCAGGCGGCGTTGTGGCGGTTCCCGGGCGGTGATTCTCCTGGTCAGGAGTCTGCAGGGCTGCCGGTCGGGTTTTTTAAAATTTCCCGCCGGTCCGCGGCTGTACGGAACAGCTGTTCAGCGGACCGGCATTAGCGCAGCTCCTTGCAGCGGTCCGCAGCGTTAGCGGTCCGGGTGGCACCTTTTCCCCGTCACTGTCGGCCCCACGCTGGAGTCGAAACGGGGCCCGCTCACCATGCCTCACTTTGCTCCCCCTGGAGCAAAAATCACAAGGCCCGATTAAGGTAAGTACTTACCTCTCGTCCCTGGATGTGGGAGCGCCCGACTCCCGCTGGCCGCGTTCTGCACGCTGTGCGATTATGTCGCATGCGCACTGGAGCTGGGGTCTTCACGGAATCACTCACGTGACTCCGAAGTAAAATTGAATACCCACTGCATAGCCAACTTGAAGCTCTTGTGAGCCAGTTTTAATTTGTACTGATGGGTGTTTTCGGAACAAGCTAGAGTGAATACATGGGGACCACCTTATTTCTAGTTATTACGTTCTAATCTAAGATACCTGCAGTGTACGAAAACATGAGTCATCACTCCGAAGATGAATGCACTCAACACACAAAGATTGCAAAAGCTGAATAAAAATGTCTTTATCATTACAAGTGAGCTCTCTGGGATTCCCAAACTTGCATTCCCAAGAAGTAGACAGAAGAAACTGCAGATGCTAGAATCTTGAGCCAAATACACAAATTAGAATAACTCAGCAGGTCAGGCAGGTTACTTGAGCACTTTTTCTTTTTTGTATTCCCAAGAGCTGGAAAGGCATAATACATACTGAAGTAAACAGGTTTTGGCACTCAATTGAATGACTCCTCACATGTCCACTATCCACCTAATCCTACCAGCTATTTTTCATTCCTTTGCTCTCATTTATTTAATTTTCTATTGTTTGTATTGTCATTTTTTTCACAGCTATTGCTAGTCCATCACTTTGTGGCCCCTCTGAGATTTTTTCTTTTATTTCCCCTTCATACTAACTAGAGTTTCTTTGACAAATACATTTTTTTTGGCTTCTAGCCTACACTACCCATTGATTAACTAAGACACGATCAGATATCCTGTTTATTTGCTAACGTACTCAGATTCTGTTAACGATGGCACAGAGGGGCAGTAGTAGAGTTGTTGTATTACAGCTCTGGAGACCCGGGTTCGATCCTGACTATGGGTGCTGTCTGTACGGAAATTATACATTCTCCCTGTGACTGGGTGGATTTTACCCAGGTGCTCCGGTTTCTTCCTACATTCCAAAGACGTGCTGGTTCGTAGGTTTATTGGCTTCTGAAAATTGTCCCTAGTGTGTAGGATAGAATTAGTGTTTGGATGATTGCTGGATGGCGAAGACTCAGTGGGTCAAAGGGCCTGTTTCCACATGTGTCTCTAAACTTTAAAGTATTCTATACATTTACATTCTTTCTTAATGTTAGCTATATAAACAAGTAAGGTTAAAAGCATAGAACAAATCAACATAAGCCTATAATCTTGAAATCATTTGTCATTTAAAATGACTTAGATGAAGGAACGAAAGAGATATTTGCAAAGTTTGGTGAAGATGCAAACAATAGGTGGGAAAGTAATTTTTGGAAAGGACAGAGACTATTCAATGAATAGAAATCAATAATGAGAGAACATTATTCCAAGGGAATTGGAAGAATTATAGAAGGGAGATCTTTTTCCATACCCATCCAGAAGACCTGAAACAATGATTGAGGCAAAAACCTATACATGTAACTGGCACCTGAAGGAATTTATGGAGTGCTGTAACTTATGAGTCTAGACAGAGAATTGGGAAGTCAAGTCTTTTTCTTGGTGAAGGGCCAAATGACTTCATTTTGGGGCTACTTCAAACAGGTCTTAAGGCTAATACATTCCAAAGGGTGAAAATAAAAACAAGACTTTGTTTCTCATATCGTGCACAAAGCCATGTTTCACATTAGTATTTCCAAAAGATCTTTCAACCCAACTGCAGGAGATACTCTTTTGTCTACTTTTTCCTCAACTGGATTTCCTCCTACTATCCTGGAGCCCAAAACATGCGAGTACAGAACCAATTGACTTTAATTTTCAAGTTAGCATAGCATATTCACTGGACACATTGCAGTGTACCATAGAATGGAAATGCAAAAATGCTTTTCACAGCACCTTTATTCAGTCCACAACCACGACCCAGAGCTTCCAGTTGCCACTCGTTTATTTTGCCTCATTCCAGCTGACCCAGCTTTGGCAAACAAGAACATCACTCATTATATGTTTATCAACAGAATTACCAAGTAATTTGGAAGAAAATCAATAATTGAAACCTGGATTAAAATGGACAGGATTTTGCTTCCAAATTCCTTTGGTAATGTCATAAAACTTATGCATTGCACCAAGTCTCTCCAGCCTTCCACCACATCACAGACGTTTCTTTCATCCCCACCCTCATTATTCCCTGCACCTTGTAATCTGTATTAACATTTCTATTAACAAGCTGCCAGAGGTAGTTGAGGCAGGGACTATCCCAATGTTTAAGAAACAGTTCGACAGGTACATGGATAGGATAGGTTTGGAGGGATATGGATCAAATGCAGGCAGGTGGGACTAGTGTAGCTGGGAGATGTTGGCCAGTGTGGGCAAGTTGGGTTGAAGGGGCTGCTTCCATACTGTATCACTCTATGATATAAGGTCATCAAGTTTGAATGGTAACACTTAAGTCCATAGGCACTACCTAAAAGGATCTAGAATAGTAGTGAGGCACAGGTGCGCAGCAGTGAAGTTGCTGCCTTACAAAGTTCAATCTTGACTACGGGTGCTGTCTGTACAGCTTGTACGTTCTCCCTGTGACTGCGTGGGTTTTCTCTGGGTGCTCAAGTTTCCTCCCACATCCCGAAGGCCCGCAGGTTGAAGGTTAATTAGCTTCTGTAAATTGCCCCAAATTTGTAAGAAAGAACTAGTGTATGGGTGATCGCTGGTCGACACAAACACAGTGGGCTGAAGGGCCTGTTTCCATGCTGTACCTTTAAGAAAAAGTACATCACAATTTGCTGAGTATTTATAGCATTAGCTTTTAAATCACATTGTCATCAACATAAAACTCAGATAATCCAATACACATTGGACTTTGTTGGGACAATGGCAGATTTTCAAGCCTACTGGATGTTATTTAACATGTCAACATTTCATGTTACCAGTATTCAGATTCAGATTCAATTTTAATTGTCATTGTCAGTGTACAGTACAGAGACAACGAAATGCAACCAGTATGTTTGATTTTTGGTGATCCAGATAAACAGAAAGGGGGCAGCAAAACAGGGACTCCAGTGAGTACACAGTGAGCATTGGTAACATTCTAATCAGCAATACAGCACGGAAATAGACCCTTTGACCCAACTCATCCATGCAGATCAAGTTGCCCCATCTAAGCAAGTGTCTTTGAAATGCCATTATAGCATCCGTCTCAACTACCTCCTCTGGCAGTTCGTTCTTTATACCCAACACGCTGCTAGTAAAATGTTGCCCCTTACGTTAAACATACGGCCTCTTGTTTATGATTCCTCAACTTTGGGTAAAAGACTGTGCATTCACCCTGTCTAATCCCCTTCGGATTCTATTAATCTCTAGATCACCCCTCAGTTTCCTGCACTCCAATAAAGTCATTGCCTACCCAATCTCTCCCTATAGCTGGCAACACCCTTGTATATCTTCTTTGTATTCTTTCAGGCTTAATGATATCCTTCCTATAGCAGGGGGTGACCAAAACTGAAAACAGTACTCCAAGTGTGGCCACAACAACACCTTGTATAACTGTAATATAAGATCCCAACATCTATACTCAATATGCTGATTAATAAAGGCCAATGTACCAAAAGCCTTTGTGACCACCCTACCTGTGATGCCTTTTATCAGCGAACTATAACCCTTTGTCCTACAACACTCCCCATAGCCCTACCATTTACTGTGAAGATCCTGCCCTGGTTTGACTTACCAAAATGCAACACCTCACTTACAGGCATTAAACTCTATTAGCCATTCTTCAGCCCACCTGATAAAGAGCCTGCTGTAATTTTAGAAAACCATATTCACTAACTACAATACTACCCACTTCAGTCAGCTGCAAACTTATCAATCATGCCTTGTACATTTGCTTCCGATTTGGGAAGTCTTTAAAGAGCCTGCTGTAATTTTAGAAAACCATATTCACTAACTACAATACTACCCACTTCAGTCAGCTGCAAACTTATCAATCATGCCTTGTACATTTGCTTCCGATTTGGGAAGTCTTAGTCATACAGCACGGAAACACCCAATGTCCACACACACACACACACGAGTGAGCACCTATCCATACTAATCTCATCTTCCTGCACTTGACAAGCAGCCTTCAAAGCCTCGGCATATAAACATTTGTCTATTTACGTCAGAAGCCAAAACTTTATGACTATTGAATAGTCAGGTAGTGTACTACAAGTTTTACTATAGTTTACTTTTGTATTTAAAACTACAGTGCCCGCCAGTGTTTGGGACAAAGACCCGATTATTTGCCTCTGTACTCCACGATTTGAGATTTGTAATAGAAAAAAAAAATCACATGTGGTTAAAGTGCACATTGTCAGATTTTAATAAATGCCAATTTTATACATTTCGGTTTCACTATGTAGAAATTACAGTTGTGTTTATACATTGTCTTCCCATTTCAGGGCACCATGTTTGGGACACATGGCTTCACGCGTGTTTGTAATTGCTCAGGTGTGTTTAAATGCCTCCTTAATGCAGGAAAAAGAAGAGTGGAAATCGTCATCAATACATGGGGGGGGGGGGGAATAGTTTATTGGTGGCCGCACGTGCTTGCGCACACACGCAAAGTTTCGGCCGTGGGCCCTGTGGACGATAACATCTGGTTGGTGACTGACTCCGAACTCCAGCAACAGCAACTTCGTCCACCCCGAATCGCGGGGCTTCAATCGGCCCCTTCGCGCGGCCCTTCATCGCCTGGCGCGGCTTAAAACCGGCCGCGGGATCTTCTATCGCACTGCAGGGCTTCAACATCAGGAGCCTCAATGTAGCAATTTGACCACAGGGCAATGGAAGATCCCGCGGCCGATTTTAAGCTATGCCGGGCGATGAAAGGCTCTTCGAACGGGCCGTTTGAAGCTCCGCTCTACGATCTTTGCTCCACCAGGACGTCTCCCTGCTCCAAACATCGCTCTCTATCCTCAGTACCACCCCCCTACTTCTGCCTCTGACCGACGTCCCTCTTGTCCAATCGGCGCCTTTGATCATCAGTCCCACCCCCACTGTCTCGCGGAAAGTGGAGATTTTTAATAGTTTTTTTCACCGGATTACAAAACATGGGGGTGGGAGGGATTGTACCCCACCTCTCAAAACATGGAGGGAACGTGCCCCCCACCCCCCCTAGGATTTCTGCCCATGACTCTCACCACCTATTCTTTCCATCACCTTTGGAAACTTTTATTGCTGTTTATCAACATGAGGACCGAAGTTGTGCCAATGAAAGTCAAATAAGCCATTATGAGACTGAGAATCAAGAATATAACTGTTAAGAGACATCAGCCAAACCATAGGCTTATCAAAATCAACTGTGAAACACGGTGGTGAGGGTGTTTTGGCCAGGGCATGTGTGGCTGCTGATGGTACTGGCTCACTTATCTTCATTGACGATACAACTGCTGATGGTAGCAGCATAATCAATTCTGATGTGTATAGACACATCCTATCTGCTCAAGTTCAAACAAATGCCTCAACTCATTGGCCGGCAATTTATCCTACAGCAAGACAACCATCCCAAAGCATACTGCTAAAGCAACAAAAGTTTTTCAAATCTTAATTTTTTTTTTTAAATGGTCAATTCGTGAGTGGCCAAGTCAATCACCCAATCTGAACCCAACTGAGCATGCTTTTTACATGCTGAAGAGAATACTGAACGGGACTAGTTCCCAAAACAAGCACAAGCTAAAGATGGCCGCAATACAGACCTGGCAGAGCATCGCCAAAGACACCCAGCAACTGGTGATGTCTGTGAATCGTAGACTTCAAGCAGTCAAGCAAATGATATGCAACAAAATACTAAACAAGACTTTCATTTACATGACATTGCTGTGTCCCAAACATTATGCTGCCCTGAAATGGGCGGGGGGGGGGGGGGGGCCTATGTATAAACACTGCTGTCATTTCAACATGGTGAAACCAAAATATATATAAAATGGCCTTTATTAAAATCTAACAATGTATACTTTAACCACGCGATTTTTTTCTATTATAAAATTCAAATTGTGGAGCACAGAGGCAAATAAATAAATGATAGGTCTTTGTCCCAAACATTATGGAGGGCCCTGTGTTTGGTGACAATGTAGAAGTGATTAAATTATTTACTGAATAGCCAGAGTTCTAAACGACTCAAGGACATGAATTACAAATCCAGCATGGCAGTTGGGGAACTTAAATTCAAGAAATTTATCATTTAAAAAAAATGGTGTCTCTCTGTAATGGCCACCATGAAAGCACATTGGTGTTAAGAAATCCCAACTGATTCATTAATGTCCATTTAGGCAAGAAATGTTGTCATTGTTTCCTGGCTGACCCATCAACATGATTGTTTTTTGGTTATTGCTTCAGTGCTGCAGTATGTGGACACAGACAATCACTGGCATTTGAGGTATCCATGTCAGAATAAAAACAGGAGGAGACACAAGTAGCTTCTATAGGCTGTTTGCAGCAAAACCATATATATGCCTTTCTCAAAATAGTTCAGACAAAATATATTTAAATATAAAAGTGATGGATCGTGCTAAATTCATTTAAAATTATATAATAAAAATAGCAGCAAAACTTTATATAGAGAAACACTGGGGAGATTTTTTTTTATTAAGGTAAATTATCCAGCAAAAATTCAGACAGAAAGTGGGTACATACAGCCATCTGCCCTTTTAAAAGATGTTATTTTCCATTAGAAACTAGTTTTACATGATTGCAAAGGTTTTTCTTTACAAAAATGACAAATTTAAAATTAAAATATTTTTCACATTAGATTTCCAGGCCCCACATTTTAATTTTTTTTCACCAAAATATTTTACCTGGTTACAAAACTAACCCACAAAACCACTGGAATGTTTTGACACAAACAACTTTCTCCTTACTCTTACCCACTTGTAATAGCCTAACACCACAAATACCTGGTGAATTAAAATATCAGACTTTTTTTTTTTGAGTATGACACAAGACAAACATTGACAGAAGTCAATAACTACCACCATTTACTTGTCCCACATATCACACTAACTACAACAATCACAATTTTAAAACAATGATTCTTTAGGGTTTCAAACCCCCAAATAATCTTGAGATGTGGGTGTTTCCATAATTAAATTCATGCTAAAAAAACCTTGTATTTATAAAATAGTTGATAAAAATATTCCTCTCTGTTAACAATACAGTATGGAGGTATGGATGCCATTGATGGAGATGACGGGCAGATGCAGTTACTCTGACTTGGCTTCTTTTTCTTCACAGCTTTCAGTGGACTGTGCCTAAAATGTAAAATAAATATTTAATACGTTGCACAAATCAGATCTTGTACTTGTAATTAATTGAAAATTTAAAAAAATAGCAGAATATCGCATTGATAATAGATCAAAATATTCCCGAGAAGCTGATGTACAAAATCATGTTGAAATTTCAAAATTTGTCAAATAGGTGATGTCCAGTAAAAACCACACACCAAAGTTTATTGAAGGTCCTAAAAAAAAGTTAATACAGGTGCACAACCTTTTATCCGGAGTTCCAGAAACCGAAAAGTTCCAAAAACCGGCCATTTTTTCCAGATGTCGTCTGCACACCAAAGCTCGCGTTTGGCGCCAAACTTGACCCGAAACGACCCACGGTCAACCCAGGTCTGTACTACTGTAGCGGCTGCCTCCTCCCCGGAGACCGGGGAGACACTTAAACATCTGTAAATCATTGCTTAAATGTTAGTCAGTTATTTTGGAGGGCTTTTATGGGGGGAGGGGGGGGGTGAAGGGGGAAACTTTAATTCTTAGTCCCCTACCTGGTCGGAGAGGCGGGGAGCAGGCAATGCCTTACCGGGTCGCCGTGCAGTAAGCACGTGCAGAGTGCTGTGGCCTCCGACTCCCAACATCGTGGCGCTGGGGCTGCTGGCGTCCGGCCGCGGGCGGCGCCGGTTGTAGCTCCGACCCCGGCAACTCTACCCCTGGCTGCGTGGCGCTCCAAATCCAGCGCGGCCCACGGCCGGACGCCCGCAGCCCCAGCTCCGCGATGTTGGTAGTCGGCGGCCACAGCGCTCCGGAGCTTACCGCACGGCGACCCGGTAAGACGTTGCCCGCTCCCCGCTGGTATCACAGCGCTGTGGCCGCCGACTCCCAACATCGCGGAGCTGGGGCTGCGGGTGTCCGGCGCCGGTTGTAGCTCCGACCCCGGCAACTCTACCCCTGGCTGCGCGGCGCTACAAATCCAGCACGGCCCGCGGCCGGACGCCAGCAGCCCCAGCACCGCGATGTTGGTAGTCGGCGGCCACAGCGCTCCGGAGCTTACCGCACGGCGACCAACTACGGCATTGCCCGCTCCCCGCCTCTCTGACCAGGTAGGGGACTAAGAATGAAAGTTTCCCCCTTCATCTCCCCCCACCACATAAAATCCCTCCAAACTAACTGACTAACATTTAAGCAATGATTTACAATGATTCCCCGGTCTCCGGGGAGGAGGCAGCCGCTCCAGACTTTTCAAGCCGCCCGCGCTACCTACCTAATCTACGCTAAAAATCTTCCATTCCGAAATCCGAGAAATGTCTGGTCCCAAGGCTTTCGGATAAAAGGTTGTGCACCTGTAGCTGCATTCTGTTTGCCACACAGTGCCCTCCATAATGTTTGGGACAAAGACCCATCATTTATTTGGAGGTTACACAAAAAAGCTGGAGAAACTCAGCGGGTGCGGCAGCATCTATGGAGCGAAGGAAATAGGCAACGTTTCGGGCCGAAACCCTTCTTCAGACGGGTCTGAAGAAGGGTTTCGGCCCGAAACGTTGCCCATTTCCTTCGCTCCATAGATGCTGCTGCACCCGCTGAGTTTCTCCAGCTTTTTTGTGTAACCTTCGATTCTCCAGCATCTGCAGTTCCCTCTTAAACCTATCATTTATTTATTTGCTTCTTTACTCCACAATTTGAGATTTGTAATAGAAAAAAAATCAGTCAGATTATAATAATGGCTATTTTTTATTCATTTTGGCATAAGCTAAAGAGGGCTGCAATACAAGCCTGGCAGAACATCACCAGAGAAGACACCTGACAACTGGTGATGTCCATGAATCGCAGACTTCAAGCAGTCATTGCATGCAAAGGGTATGCAACAAAATACTAAATACGACTACTTTCATTTACATGATATTGCTGTGTCCCAAACATTATGTTGCAGCAAAGTGTTATGACATGATCACATTGAATGCTGGCTCGAAGGGCCGATTGGCCTACTCCTACACCTATTGTCTATTTATCTAAATGGGGGAGGGGACACTATGTATAAACACTGCTGTAATTTCTACATGGTGAAACCAAAATGTATAAAAATGGCCTTTATTAAAATCTGACAATGTGCACTTTAACCACATGTGATTTTTTTTTTCCTATTACAAATCTCGAATTGTGGAGTACCGAGGCAAATAAATAAATGATGGGTCCTTGTTCCAAACATTATGGAGGGCACTGTATTCTTTGTTTTTTTATTTGTTTGGGATAATTAAGAGGCAAGGTAAGCTCAGAGGAATAAATAAGAAAAGGCAGATATCCATGGTAATTTCAACCCAATGCGTTCCACCAGCAGCATAGTTGTGTGCATATGGGGCAGGAGCAGTTTAGGTTTAATATTAGCATGGATAAGAGTACATAATCAACAAAATCTGAACAAGTTAATAATTTTGAAATTGGTAATTAGCGGGGTGCCACAGAAAATAGCGCGGGGGCCTTAACTATCTACAATTAATGACATGGCTGAAAGAACTAAATTTGCTGATCGGCGGTTTATTAATTGGAAGACACAAAACATCTGCAAAGTGAAGCTGATAGGTAAAATGGGAAAGATGGAGTTGGCGGACAGATTTACTAATTTACTAAATGACAGAGCAGGCTTGAGGCACCAAATGTCCTGCTCCTGGCTTTATATGGCCTGATGGTCTTACACTGTACCCATTTTCAACATGGGCCACAAAGCACTATTTTTACAAAGAACAATAGCTGTTTAATGTTTTTGTGTTGGGAGTTTCAGTAGATGTTCCAGTAGCTCTGGACACTGTTGTATTTTAGTGATTGAAGAGAAAAACAGGAAATGGCATCCAATGCTGAATGAAGTTTGTTGTGGCATCAATGCCAGGAAATTGATTCAGTGCCCTAGCAATCAGGTAGTTCTGATATACAGGCATCATATTCACCTCCAGAAAAAAAAAAGGAAGTATTGGCTGGGGGTCCGGCAGGGTCCAGGGGCAGCACCCCGGTGGGAGTTCAGGGGGCTCCTGCATTTTCAATAAATTGAAAGGAATTCCTAAGCTTTCTGCTGGTAGTTTACATAACAGAAGCTTAGAATTTTTCTAACACATAACCAGCAAAATAAGGTAAATATTTCATGAAATAATTGACTTCATACAGCTAAAAAAATCTTTACAAAAAATATTACCTGAATTTCTAAATGAGCTATTTGTAGATGCCAAAAGAACACAAAAGTAAAACCTACATATCACCTTAGAAAGGTACCATCTCAAGGCATAATTATGCACAATACAGCAAGGCACAATTAACTGGCAATACACTCATGTCACATCTACAACGCTAAGAAGGTAAAAAACTAAACACCTCTGCCAATAATTATGAAAACAAAAATGCCCAATATAAACAGAAAATCACCAGAAAGGGGAGGGGGTAGCCGCTGCTCAGGAGGTAGGGCCCCGCATCTCTCTAACCCCCTCTATTATTGCCGGTACCATTCCCTTTCCAGTCGCAGCTCCATATGGGAAACACAAAACACTGTTGTGTTCATTTATTTATTTTCCCCACAAGAGAGGAGGGGGAGAGGTCAACGCCCCGCAGCCATCAACCCAGTCTTAGCTGTCCGGGCGTCCTGGTCACCCCAAGCCCGCGCTCCCATTCGTGGCCTCGCGTCTCACCCGCTCCAGTTCCCTCCGACAAATGGGCACCGTCACAGCTCGCACAGCACCGCCGGGCTGATCTCAGCAGCAGCCAAAGAGCGTTGTTGTGTTCCCTCCGTCCACGGTCTCCCCCGCTATTGGCTGACTTCCATCATGAATCACCCACCTCCAGACCGGTACCTCCACTGACTCTCCTTCCCTCACCCTTTTATTTTACGATCTTGCCAACTAAACTGTGTCAAAATCAGGCACATTAAATGGAAAAATCGGATTCATTATTAGGAAAAAAAAAAAAAAATCGGAATTCCAATTTAAATCGGAAGAATATCATGCCTGGATATAAAGCATGTTTCCATAACGCAAACTGGATATAGTGGAGTGATGAATTAAGGAACACGATTTGCCCATTGGCCCGAATCATTTTAACACGATTTTCTTCAGGAATGACCACTTAAAAATTTCTTTGGAAAATTAACAAGCAGACAAAAAAAACCCAGACTTTTTGGGAAGAAACTGTTGCCATTGTTTAAAAAGGGTTCTAAGAGTAAACCTAGCAATTATAGATCTATTAGTTTGACTTCAGTGGTGGGCAAATTAATGGAAAAGATACTTAGAGATAATATATACAGGTGCACATCCTTTTATCCGAAAGCCTTGGGACCAGAAACTTGTCGGATTTAGGAATTTTTCGGATTTCCGAATGGAAGATTTTTAGCGTAGATTACGTAGGTAGCGCGGGCGGCTTGAAAAGTCTGGAGCGGCTGCCTCCTCCCCGGAGACCGGGGAATCATTGTAAATCATTGCATAAATGTTAGTCAGTTAGTTTGGAGGGATTTTATGTGTTGGGTGGGGGGTGAAGGGGGAAACTTTAATTCTTAGCCCCCTACCTGGTCGGAGAGGCGGGGAGCGGGCAATGCCTTACCGGGTCGCCGTGCAGTAAGCTCCGGAGCGCTATGGCCGCCGACTCCCAACATCGCAGAGCTGGGGCTGCGGGCGTCCGGCCGCGGGCGGCGCCGGTTGGAGCTCCGACCCCGGCAACTCTACCCCTGGCTGCGCGGCGCTCCAAATCCAGCGCCGCCCGCGGCCGGACACCCGCAGCCCCAACTCTGCGAGTATGGTATGGTCTTTTGGTATGCTAGCCTTTATAAATCAGAGCATTGAGTATAGAAGCTGGAATGTAATGTTAAAATTGTACAAGGCATTGGTGAGACCAAATCTGGAGTATGGTGTACAATTTTGGTCGCCCAATTATAGGAAGGATGTCAACAAAATAGAGAGAGTACAGAGGAGATTTACTAGAATGTTGAGTGGGTTTCAACAACTAAGTTACAGAGAAGGGTTGAATAAGTTAGGTCTTTATTCTCTGGAGCGCAGAAGGTTAAGGGGGGACTTGATAGAGGTCTTTAAAATGATGAGAGGGATAGACAGAGTTGATGTGGACAAACTTTTCCCTTTGAGAATAGGGAAGATTCAAACAAGAGGACATGACTTCAGAATTAAGGGACAGAAGTTTAGGGGTAACATGAGGGGAAACTTCTTTAGCGGTAGCGGTGTGGAATGAGCTTCCAGTGGAAGTGGTGGAGGTAGGTTCGTTGGTATCATTTAAAAATAAATTGGATAGGCATATGGATGAGAAGGGAATGGAGGGTTATGGTATGAGTGCAGGCAGGTGGGACCAAGGGAAAATAATTGTTCGGCACGGACTTGTAGGGCCGAGATGGCCTGTTTCCATGCTGTAATTGTTATATGGTTATATGTAATCTTCCCACAGTAATCAGACACCATTGTTCCTTAAGAGCACAGCTGCTACTTAAACCGCAGACGTCCATTGAAAATGACAAGCAACCACTTCTATTGCAACTATGCAAAGGTACTCTTAAACAACGTAACATATAGCCTTTAGTATTTTGAGCTTGCAGCATCAAAAATAAACGTTACCATTGGAGACCTTTATTTTTGGACATCCTGCAGGAAAAGTAACTTATTGCGAGTCTGAATCTCCCTGGCCCCTGATCTCTTTGCCCACAGTTGCTTTTATAACACCTTTTTCCATAACACAAGTTTTTGTTGCAAACACATTGATTGCGTGACGATAATACATCCTATCAACGCATAGTAGCAAACAACGAACAAGAAGAGAGACCACAGATGCTGGAACCCTGATTTGAAAACAACTGTTGGAGGAACTCAGTAGTCAAACAGTCAAACAGCACACGTGGAGAGAAAATGTACAAATGAAGGATTGGGTCGGGACAGTCTGAAGAAGGGCCTTGGCACAAAACGCCATCCGTCTATTTCATAAGATCATAAGTGATAGGAGCAGAATTAGGGCATTCAGCCCATCATCTACTCTGCCGTTCAATCACAATGGAAATCCCTCATCTCCTTCCTAATATAATGTCGTTTAATTCTGAGGCTATGATGTCTAATAGACTCCCACTGGTGGAAACATCCTCTCCACAGCCACTCTATCCAGCCTTTCACTATTCTGTACGTTCCCCCCCCCCCCCCCCCCCCCCCTATTTCCCTCCATAGATGCTGCTGACCTGCTGAGTTCCTCAAGCAGCTTGTTTATTTTTGCTCAATGAACCAAGAAGCCAGTGTTCAAGAACAAATTACATGGATCATGGATAGAAAAGGTTGAGGAATGCGAGTCAAATGCAGCCTAAGCAGAATAACTTGGATGAACACTTTGGCCAACATGGAAGAGGTGGCCAAAAGGCCTACTTCCCCACTGAATGACTAAGTTAGAAAAGGACATTTCAATAATGCAGCGCAGATACCGGATTTTGGTTTATTAAATCCCTGATATCTGTTCACTATTTAAACTCAGAATTTCCTCCCAAAAATAAAATAACAATTTTAAGGATAGATGTTGGAAGTATTTTGTTTCTTTAATAAAAGACATACAAAGTTAGTAAAACAGAAACCGAAATGATACCTTGGAGGCTAAATACCTTAGAGGGTTTAGCAGCATGAATATTGGGCGTGTTCACGATTGTTTTCTGCAAAAATGTCTCGGAGAGAGAGACAATTCATTACATATCTATTAGCCTAATACTGTGTTAACAACAATTCAAAATTGGTAAGTGTTCTGGAATTGAGAAACTTGGAACAACCAAGATGTTAATGTGGGTAAGGCCGATTTCACAATTGTTCACTAGAGAGAGATACTCAATTGTTGGCGCCGTCCTGTATGGGATATGGCTGCCTAGCCTGCATCTCTTTTTCTATTTTTAGTTGGTTTAGTGTTTTGATTTGAGGAGTTTTAGCTTTTTGTGTGTGGGGGGGGGGGGGGGGGGGGGGGGGGGGGGAAACTAATTTTCAGGGTCCCTACCTGGTCGGAGATGCAGCTTTTCTCCGGGCTGCAACTTTGACCCGTCCCCGCGGCCTACCAGCGTGCCTGGAGCTTCGGCACCGGCTCGGCATCGGCGGAGCTGCGGGTCGGAGGATGGCGGTGCAGCGCTGGAGCGCCATTGCGGGGCTGGCGGTGACTTCGCTGAAACTCCGGTAACTGGAGCTGGGTCGGTTGCGGAGCTGCGGGTCTGTGGAGCGGCTCCGGGCGGCGACGCTGAACTTTCCATCGGGAGCCTGGGATCTCCTGATGAGATCGCCAGTTGAGCTCCATTCGGCGCGGCCCTGTCGGCTCTGGAAGCCACGGTCTCGAGTAAGGAGGCCCGACTATGGGTGGACATGGGGATGGGACTGGACTTTGTGCCTTTTGATGCTGAAACTATCTATTACTGTCATGTTGTATTATTTTTTAATGTGCTGTATGGCAAAAAGAATTTCACTATACCTAGGCGTATGTGACAAAATAAATTTGAAATTTGAATTTGAAATCGACCCGCATTAAAAACAGGATATCAAAATGCATTTAAACTCACCTCATCGTTTTTGGCTTCTCCATTCTCAGAGGGAGTTTCTTCTTTTCCATCCTCCTGGTTAGTGTCTTCTTTGCCTTTAGTTCCTTTTTTTCCTTTTGCTGGTGCTTTCTTTTCTTCTTTCTTGTCACTGGCAGCCTCTTTCTAATGAAATAAGACACATTACACTATAAGTTAGTTTGGTTGTTAAGGTCTGAAAAGAACAAGGTAATTTCTAAATACCACATAAATATTCACATTTTAACTCACACTGGTAATCATTATTTTTACTATTTGTAGAACCCAAATATATACCTACTTTGGGACTTACCCAGGTGATGGTCTCAGGTATTTAATAGCATAATGAGTAAACAGAGTTATTAAAAAAAAAAAAATTCTCCATCAAAACTCCAAATCCAATCCACACTCCAAATGATGACAAGATTGTCAAAGTTGCGTTGGACGCAAGTCTTCCAATTTAAGAAATCTGATTTGAGTTTTTTTTAATTTTGGAGATAAGATTACCATTAGTAGAAAGGATATTGGCACAAGTAATCGATGATGAGAACATTCAATTGGCCACAGTCAAAGGAACCAAAATTTATGTTTACTAAAGGTGTAATTTTATGACCGTAGCAGTTTCTCAAAGTCTTTAATTACTCGAGGACAAATAAAGGTTGACTTGGTTTGAATTTAATGTTCAAAAAAACATATTTCTATGTACGAATAGTTTAAACTATTTTCACAGACTATAAGAAAACCAATTTTATTCATACTCATTTTCAATTTTTAACTGCTTGAAGTTAGACCAGCTAGACTATTCACAAGAGAGAAAGGAAGTAGAAAGTCTTGGGACAAGATGAAATAAGGTGCCATTTAAAGTAAGTTTATGGAGTAAAAGTATTGAAAAACAAAATAGCTTAAATGTATACTTTTATTGTCATATGACAAGTTCAAAATTATAATAAAGTGAAAAAATTGCGAGACCCTTAACCACCGGACACCATCCAATCAGCAACTGAAATGTTTCGATGCCTGGTCTCCCGATTACTGCTGGGTCTGCACCCATTCAAACAAAGTCCATTATATCCTGACGTACCTCTCAGATGATAGAAGTGGCTGGGCCATTACTGAAAATACTTAACTTGTAGATGTGCATATGAATAGGCCAGCCAGCTCCTGTTCCAACACTTGAAAAGGAATCAGTTGCTAAATTTATAAATACAAAACATTTCCAACAACCTGCACGACAATGTTTTTCACAAAAGTATTTTCTCTATTTGATCCATTTGTTCAACTACACTGCAACTTCCAAACAAATCACAACACAATGTGAATTTCAGAAAATAACTCACCACCAAAAATGATTCTTGATAGTTAAGGTATATCTATACGATTCTAGTATATGCATGTATCCAGAGCACTTCAGAATAAGTGAGTTTGGTATTCCGAAAAATGCAAGGAATCATGGGATTTGTCAAAGGTCACTCGCGATAAACATTCTCGGCAGCTTTTGCTGTTGCATGTATACAGACCTGCGTTTAATCCATAGTCAGCATCAAACCCACGTCTCTGGTGCTGCATGCGGTTGAATTGCTACTGGACCGATGAACTGGGCATGCGCAGTCGGAATACCAAACTCGTTTATTCCTAATAATTACTCAGTGCTTCAGTTGCTATAATATTTACATCTTTATGTTTTAAACTACTGGATGATTATTACCGGTTTCCATTTTGTTGGCTCCCAACATTCTCTTGTTACCCTTTCAAACCAAACCAATTATATTAAGCATATGGATGGGAAGGAAATGGAGGGTTATGGTCTGAGCGCAGGTATATGGGACTAGGGGAAAAAAGTTGTTCAGCATGGACTTGTAGGGTCGAGATGGCCTGTTTCCGTGCTATAATTGTTATATGGTTAATCTGTCCCCACATAAAATAGAACTGCTAATCCGGTCTACAAACCTTGCTATCGTTTTAAGTTATCTCCTAAAATTACCATTTTCACCAGCCACACCACTTCCTTTTGAGGGTCTTCAGCACCAGGTAACATTAAGATTAAAGTTCTTACGCAATATTTATCATCAGATCAGTTGGATATGATCAGACACTCTAATTTTATTGTGTGCAATACTAGCCATATTAACCACTCTGACCCTGTGCTTCTTACAGGTGTGACCAAATTCTGCAGCAATTGTCAACTAATTGACTTTTGTCAGAATCTCACTAGCAAAGAAAATTTAACGGGGGTGGAAAGAGTCAATTTTTAAGTACATCCCTTTAGTAATTTTAGAAGAACATTTTGCAGTACTATCAGGAAATAAATTGTTAGCTCATCCACAGGCAATCTAAATATGAATAGCCACCCTTTCAAAAAAAAAATATTCCACCACTAAATGATTTTTTTTTTTTTTTTTTAAACTTGACCAGGAAAGAAAAATATCTACATTATGAGAATAATAAAAAGTACACTTACTTTAGCTGGTGCCTTCTTTTGTTTTGGCTCTGATTTGGAAGCTAAAGCCCTCTGAAATACAAGAAAAGATGCATCTAATGCACTCATATTGCACAACATAATGGAGAATTTTACTGTACACAAAAGGTTACATACCTGTGACAATCTACTCGACCTCCTTTTGGGCTTTAAAAGATAAAAGGTATAATGATTTCACAATAGCTTAAAAACTGCATTTACATAAATTTTCAAATGCTGACATTTGTTGTAATGGACAAATTAAGAGCACCAACCTCCACTCTCGCTTCACCGTCATTCTGCAATGGTAGAAGGAAAAAAATCCCATTGATTACACTTGTCAGTTCAATAAAAAAAGTCAAAGCTCAAAAATATTCCTTTAGAAACAATTACCAAAAAGTTGTCTCATAGATGAAAAAGATCAAACACCATTTTAAATTTATTTGCTATTTGGTTGGGTGAAGGCCCCCCATTGCCACCGACAACTTTACCATTCTGACTGCTCACCTCTCTCCATTGTGTCCCAGACAGCCGAAGTACCCCCAGTTTCAAGAAGTTTCTTGTTCCCATGAACCACCCTGCACAACCCTACATCAGCACATGCAAACAACTCTGGATTTTGCACACGGCTGCACTATGTACATCTGTTTACACTCTTATGGTCTAGTTACCCAATATCGTTTTAGTTTCAGAGATACAGCATGGAAATACATGGCCCATGGAATCCAAACTTCTTCTTCTTCTTGCGTATGGCGTGCACAGCCTAAAGTTGTAGGACAACTTGTCTATTTGATCTTATTTGATTGTGCACACCAGGTTGATTGCATTCGTCGAAACAGGGCGGACCTCGTGAAGGTTGCAATCTCCCACCCCGGAATCCAAACTGACCACTAATCACCTATTCAATGTTATACCACATATTGGGGGAAATCTTTTACAGAGGCCAATTGACCTACAAATCCATATGTGGGAAGAAACAGATCACCTGGAGGAAAACCATAGGGGGAATGTGCAAACTCCACACCTGAAATCAGGATTGAACCTGGGTTTCTGGCACAGAGAGGTTGATAAATATACAGGTACAATAAACAACAAATTATGTGTTTTTCGAACATCTGCAGTTCCTTCTTGAACATTATGTTTTTCGTGTTGCGTTTCAATGTTTTGAGTGGGGCAGAAAGAGGTTTATTGTCCGGATGCTTGTGCATATGGTAACTATACAATCCTCACGCACACTCACACTGACACAAAATGGATGTGGTGAGGCAGTGCGACATTTTGAGATGGTGTGCTGCAAGCTGGAAGTGCATGCAGAGCAGCGGGCTAATGGTGGAGGTGGGAGGCCGCCCAGCGCACAGCTGTCCACTGCTGTCAGAGCGGCGGCGGCGGCCGAGACCCGCAACCTGGACCTGGCCCCGCCCCCCAGCAGCTGACGTCACCACGCCATGCGCCCGCCGCGACGTCAGCGCGTCCGTTCAACATTCCCGCCGTTTTTCCTCCCCCCCCCTCCTCCCCCTCGGCGCCGCCGGTCGGTCAGGAGCGTCGACGGCAACGGGGAACCCGAACCCGCACCCGCACCCGCCACCTCTCGTCCCGTAGCATCCTCCTCACATTCCGCCGGCGACCGTTAGCCGCGCGGGAGTTTCAACCCGCGCGCCGACTAACGGTCGGGAGCCTCACTGCGCCGAAGCCCCCCCCGCCCCCCCCCCCCCCCCCGGCCGCCCGCCAGCCAAACAAAGGAGCACACGGGCGCCTCAGTCACCCCCCGGTCACCCCCTTTCTCTCCCCTCCCCCACGGGCCGTGCGCTCGGCCCCGGTCGCGCCAGAGCGGTGGCAGGCAGCCAGCCGGCGGGATGACGCGCGGTGGCGGCAGCGGCGGCGACGACAGCGGCGGGGCCTCCTCTTCTCTCCCCCCCCTCCCTCGCCGTCACCCGCCCGCCCGCCCGTGGCCGCCGCCAGCGCAGCTCAAGCGCGGCGTTTGCTCGCCCACCTACCTTTCTCTTGGGCATGGCGACTGGCTTCTGACCAAAACAATCAATGTGTAAAAAAAAACACACACACCGGTTGCAAAGACACGAGGAGCGGGAGTATTGTTTTTTTTTGCGCAAACGGTTAATGTAAAAACCACAGGGTTGTTTTTTTTCCCCTTTTTTCCCCCCTTTCGCTCGCCAGTACCACCAATGGCCACTCACAGCGAGCAGCAGCGCGCAACCAACCCTGATGCCGGGGGTCGCACTGACCGACGCCGCTCTCCGCCAATCAGCAGCGCGTTACCGACCCCGGCGCCCGGTCCAACATTAACTGGCGGCGATCTCCGCCAATCAGCAGCGGCGACCTCAGCTGACAAGCCACGCCCCAGTGGCGGCTCGGCCAATGGGAGAGGCGGTAGGACGGGCCGCGGCGGCTGAGCCAATGGGACTGGCCAGAGGGCAAGCCTTTTGGCTCCATGGGCCAATGGGAGTGGGTGGGGCGTGGCTTGCGACACGGTCGAGCCAATGAGAGTGCTCGGAGGGCGGGCCTAGTGGCTCCATGGGCCAATGGGAGTGGGTGGGGCGGGCTTAGCCGGCGCCCCGGGCCAATAGGTGTGGCCGGAGGACGGGCCTAGCAGCGCCCCGGGCCAATGGGTGTGGCCGGAGGGCGGGTCGAGTGGCGCCTCTGGCCAATGGGAGTGACCAAAAGGCTGGTCCTGTGGCGCCCCGGGCCAATGGGAGCTGGGCCTAGCGGCGCCCCGGGTGGTTGAGCGGCTGCTGAGCAACGCAAGGTGATAATGTCGGCGCAGCCTCGGCACGCATGGTATGGTCCTACATTTGTCACATGTACCGAACTACAGTTAAATTCATTTTTGTGTACGGTTTAGTAGAAGTATCACCGTTCATAAACACTTAGATACACATCTGCCCGCAGTGCGGTCCAACAACGCCGCTCTCATTAACATTCCCGCAACGATACGACCATCCACAATGAAATAATTAAAAAACAATAAAGAACAAAGTTAATCTGCTCAAACCGGTTTAAACCAGACCTTGTTTAAGCCCACCCATCGTTGGCCAGGACTGGGGCACACGGCGGCCCCAAATATTTATGACCCCTGACCGGCGGCACAATTTTGAGACCCAATCTAATCTTCAAAATACAATTTGTTTTTGTGTGACCGCGGTGCGGTGCAATCCGCATTAATATCGCGGCTGAACTGGATATAAGTGATGTTTTAAATCAAATCCATCTATTTGCCGTTCGCATTTAAATAATGTGCAAAACAATGTGCATTGCTCTGTCCTGGCGCTGCATTATTTTTTTCTTCAGTTGAGCCAATCTTGAAACATGACTGTAAGGCGGCTCAACTTGTGTACACATTATGCAAGCTCACACATTTGTACTTTACCATTGTGCTCAATGTCGGCCAGCCCACATCTCTGCCTATCTCGGAGGCACATTGGCAATGAATGTTAATCCCATATGGTTGAGATTTAGTTGGTGCCTTAAAAGCTCCATATTTGTTTGTTCCTGTCAGGTTCAAATGTATTGATCAATTCAAATATTCTTTCGATTTTCAAACTTTAAAATGCAAAGGTTTAAATGTGTCAAACACATAATTCTACACATATGCATGGTATATATTTAAGCATCCGTCTTAACGTGTTTGCATCAAAGATCTTAGATCTTTGGTTTGCATCGCTTTGTTATCAAAATACTTCTGGGGGAATCTTTGTGCAACTGTTTTTATCCCAAATCGTGTCATTGGTGATTGGCCGTGCAATTTACACATTTTCAAACTTTGCAACTCGAAATGCAGATCATTTCGGTTGCGCCAAAGTAACACTAATGAAAGTGAACAAATCAGAGAATGACAATGGAATATAAGGAGGTTGCCCGGACGTTGATCGACAGCGCTGCAGAATCGATTTGCACTGAAGCTTATCGGTGTTGCTTTTGCAATTACGTAACGAGTTAGTTAAAGTATAATCTA
Organism: Leucoraja erinaceus; assembly: GCF_028641065.1. Taxonomy (NCBI): domain Eukaryota; kingdom Metazoa; phylum Chordata; class Chondrichthyes; order Rajiformes; family Rajidae; genus Leucoraja; species Leucoraja erinaceus. The sequence continues at coordinate 53,883,483 of NC_073388.1, read as the reverse complement.
CGGACGATATTTCAAATTAGTTGATGGTCTCACTGCACCGAAGAGTTTCCGCACACCCACTTACACAATTATTTAAAATAGTATATCATTTACAAAGAGAGATCTTTCGCGTTTTCGCAGTGGCTAGAACATATCAACTTTCTTGCAAACATGTATCTTCCGATAAATCGAAGATAATGAGAATATATTTGGTAGACGAGTCGTTAAAAGCACGGCGCCGCTACTTATAATGAAGCTTGGTGTAAGAGAGGAGATTTCTCGACCCTACAAACATGGACACCGGGGGCTCGCCGCATTTTCAACCACTCAATAATTTATAGGAAGAACCTAGAGCTAGGCAACCTAAGCCATATCGGTATCTCAACAATGTTTTAAATGAATTCCAAGTAGCTACAAACATTAACATTGCTGGTTTTATTTTTGTTTCATTATCAAAGGAACTATTTTTTACATAAAGGGTAAGTTGAACACAAGGCAAAGACAAAGATTCATCATTTTAACGATCATTGAAATCCACCGTCAAAATCACCACATATTTCTATTGAGAATTCAGTCGCCAAGAATCCAAGGTGTAAATAAAAAAGAACTGTGCATCTTCAAAACATTATCAATCTTAAACATAAAAGATTTTGTCCCTTGACATGGTTTTGCCCTGGTCAAACCTCAGCCAAATATTGTCATTGATTTCAACCAAATTTCACTTTTACTTTTACAAATCAAAATATCAGAAAAATAATAAAATACGTCTGATGCATAATGTTAAAAATGTAAATGGGAGTAGTTCAGTATTCCATGGACTCTCATGATGTATGACGAAGTACAGCTACAGGTATTTTTTGCAGGTATTTTGCCTGTTTTTGACCGATTTGCGGCTAACTGTTTCTACACCCAGGGTATTCTGTAATCACATTTGAAGCATATTACATTTTCTTTCATAGCTTCTATAGATTTTTCATTGATTTTTTGATTAATTTCATAATGCTTGGAATTATGATGTTATTGGTATCATGGAAACTTGATTGCAAGAGGATCACAACCAGCAGCTCAAGGTGCCTGGGTTTCAATGTTTCATACAATATAGAGAGCAGGGTAAAAGAGATGGAGGTGTTGCTTTATTTATTGGGGAATGTCACGGCGGTACTCAGAAAGGTCATACTGGAGGGTACATCTACTGAGGCAATAATCCTCACACCCTTGTAATGGACTGTTCGAACTACTTCCCTCCGGCAGACATTACAAGGCCTTCTACGCCCGAACCTCCAGACTCAGGAACAGCTTCATTCCCAGAGCTATAACGGCTCTGAACCGGCCCTGCTGAGTGTCCCCCACCCGCCCTGGACTGTCACCCTCGGATGGTCACGTCGCACAGACACATCTGCACTTTAGTCTGTTTGAACTGTTTTGACTATTTTACTGTTCTTTTACAAACCATGTTCTCGGGGAATCTAAATCTAAATTATTTTATTAGTTATTTATGTTATGACATCGGATGGAAGCTGCATACCAAATCTCGTTGCGCTTATGTACAATGACAATAAAATATATTATTATTATTATTATTATTATTATTATTGGTTGAGCAAAAAATTAAGAAAGGACCAATTACTCTTGATGGAATTATATTATAGGCCACCCAATAATCAGTGGAAGACAAACTTTCAGATATGTAGACAGATTACAGAAGGATGCAAGAAACACAGGGTTGTTGTAGTGGGTGACAATATTGATTTGGATTTACAAGGGTCAAGAGGAGTAGATGGGGCAGAGAATCTTTTAGGTGTATCCAGGAAGGTTTCCATAAACAGTATGTGGATAGTTCGACTCAAGGAGGGACCACACTGGACCTTGTATTGCAATATAAGCCTGGCCAGGTGACTGGTGTTATGGTGGAATAGCATTTTGGAGGTACTGATCACAACTCTTATCAATTTTAAGATTGTTTCGAATAGGGATAGGACTGATTTGGGGTGGAAGGTACTTAATTGGGGCAAAGCAGATTACAATATCATTAGGTAGCAGCTAAAGCGGGTAGATAGGGATCAGTTGTTATTGGGTAAATCCACAGATGACATGTAGGAATCGTTTAATGGCCAGCTGATTAAAGTGCAGGGTCAGCATGTGTCAGTAAGAAGGTGGGTTAAGGACGGCAAGGTAAGGGAATGGAGGTAGTGATGGAATGGAGGTAGTGGCCTTGCTCGACACTGACTTTGAGCCCCCTCGCGGGGCCGTGGACTTACCATCGGAACATGCGATCCCTTGCCTGGGATCGATGCGGCCTGCGGCCTCAGGTAGTCTCAGGTAGAGACTGATGTCGGGAAGCTCCAAAGTCGCAGGAGGTGCGACTAGCCCCGACCCGGGGCCTGGTTGCCCAACGCAGGGGAACTAAGATCCCCCCAATGCGGGAGCTTGATGAACCCGCCGGCTGCGGGAGCCAATATCGTCCCGTCAATGGAAGGTTCGAGTGCCCCGACCGCTGGAGAACAAAGAAAGGAAGAGATTGAACTTTTTTTTCACCTTCCATCACAGTGAGGAATGTGGAGGAATCACTGTGGTGGATGTTTATGTTAAAGTGCATTCTGGGTGTTTTGTTGCTTTTTATAGTTATGACTATGGTAAATCAAATTCCTCGTATGTTGCAAAACATACTTGGCTAATAAATTTTGATTGTGATGTTTTTGAAGTATTTTTCCTTTTCACTGTTTTGTATGACATATGCATGTTTTATGCTTGTATATGTTGCTTATGTCCCTGTGATGCTATTGCAAGCAAGATGTTCATTGTACCTGTACCTCACCACACTTGTGCATATGGTAATACATTTGACTTGACTTACATCCTGCCTTATGACACCTAACAGCCTGCAAGTTGTCGCTATTACTGATCCATTTAATCCAGCATGTGAATTAATGTCACTTAATAATAATAATAATAATAATAAATTTTATTTATGGGCGCCTTTCAAGAGTCTCAAAATTACAAAAATTTAGCAGGTAGAGGAAAAACATGTAAGGGGAATTAAATAAATAGTAGAGACATGACTAGTACACAAAGTAAAGACAGAATTCAATACAAAACACAATATGAGGCAATTCATGCACAGATGAAAAGGGAGGGGGACATGGGGTTAAGGATAGGCAGAGGTGTAGAGATGGGTCTTGAGGCGGGACTGGAAGATGGTGAGGGACACGGAATTGCGGATCAGTTGGGGGAGGGAGTTCCAGAGCCTGGGAGCTGCCCTGGAGAAGGCTCTGTCCCCAAACCTGCGGAGGTTGGACTTGTGGATGGAGAGGAGACCGGCTGATGTGGATCTGAGGGTCCGTGAGGGTTGGTAGGGGGAAAGGAGGTCAGTGAGATATGGGGGGGGGGGGGCAGATGGTGGAGGGCTTTGTAGGTGAGGATCAGGATTTTGTAGTTGATCCGGTGGGAGATGGGAAGCCAGTGAAGTTGTTTGAGGACTGGAGTGATGTGATGCCAGGATTTGATGTGGGTGATGAGTCGGGCGGCTGCGTTCTGGACCAGTTGGAGTCGGTTGATGTAGGTGGAGCTGATGCCAAGGAGAAGTGAGTTGCAGTAGTCCAGTCGGGAGGAGATGAAGGCATGGATGAGTCTTTCAGCAGCGAGATGTGTGAGAGAGGGTCTGAGTTTGACTAGTACTAGTAAAATCTAGTCATAAATCAAGTGAATAATTGGGATTTGGTGTTCTGAGAAGAAATGGTGAAGAACTTCAATCTCACATTCAAAGAGGGAAAGAGCTAAGGAAGAAGTCTAACATTTGGAACTGCTACCGATGATTTCTGACAAAGATAAATCTGTTGAACGTTAATTGAGATGTAGAGCACAAGAATGGCTTGAAGAGCAATTGTTGTTGCCTGTTTTATGGCAGAAAATATCCAAGAGACAATTTGATCTGGAGCTTAGGGAATTATATAGTTGTGAGATCCAGAAATGAAAAATCCTGACTAACTAGGGTAACTCCTCAGTGAAAGATCTTGCCCCATAATGGGTTATCCTCAGGGTGAGAGGGTGAAGCAGTGCCTTATATTTGAGATTCTGACCTGTGTAAAACTTTAAAGTTGGTGTCTGCCCAACTTATCCATTAGTCCAGACCCTGAATTTACAATAGAACCAATAGTTTCATTTCTAGTGTATGCAACTAATACATTTATTAGAAACTCACAAATGGACTCAAATTTGCTTGTGACTAACAAGCTAACATTCAATGGACCCTCAGAGCTAATTGTAGGCTTTTGGGGTTCTCACATTTACAACATTGTGACTGTAGCGGCAGATCTTTCATATCTTTCAGATAATTAGCACCTTAGCCGCTAATTGGATGAGAATGGATAAGGGGAATATCATCGGTACGCATGCAAGCTGCCTCAGAGACCTTCAGAGCTTCTCCATTCATAAAGCTTCAACACACAGTCTTTTGATGAATATTTTCTTTATTGTAGATAGAAAACAGTAAGATACATCCAAGGTTTTTCCGACTTGTTACGGCAATCTTCTTCGAACTCCAGCTCATTACTTCAGATATTAGAAAGCTCCTCGTGTCTCCGTAACAATGACATGCCTTGACATGCTCGACATTGTCGAAGGATTAACAACCTTCCTCATCTCTCCAAAACAAATCTAAAAACTAAACTTCTGCGCAAGCAGTTAAACTGCAAACACGCCCAAAGACACGTCGTAAATCCCACCCACATTATAACGGGCAGTCTAAAATTTAAAGGCACATGCCATCCACAATGAAATGCAAAACAGGCCAAATGGCCACTACAGTGACTTTTTGTTCATTCCTTTTGGCCAGTTCACTACCCTTCTGATGCACAACCAGTTTTCTGCTCACAAACCATGGTCCTGGTCTTGATCAATCATCATCTGTCAATTGAATAGTGCATGGTCTGGACATGGAGTCATAAAGCTGAACAGCACATAAACAGACCCTTCAATCCAACTCATCCATGCAGACCAAGTTAACCAAGCAAGGCTCACTTGCCTGTGTTTGGCTCAGACCCCTCCAAAACTTTCATATATCTTTGTACCTATCTAGGTGTCTTAGTTGTGGTAATCATATCTGTTTCTACCACTTCCTCTGGCAGCTTGTTCCATTTGCTCTCCATCATCTTAGAGATACAGCAACCAGTAATCCCTGCACATTAACACTATCCCACACACACTAGTGCCAATTTACAAATATACTAAGCCAATTAATCTACAAACCTATGTATTTGGAATGTGGGTGGAACCGGAGATCCCGGAGAAAACCCAGGTTACAGGGAGAACGTACAAACTCCGTACAGGCAGCACCCATAGTCAGGATCGAACCCGGGTCTCTGTAAGGCAACAGCTCCACCTCTGCGTCACCAAGATTCCTTTTAAATCTTTCTTCTGTCATATTACACCTATGCTCATCTGGTTTTAGACTTCAATACCCTGGGGAAAAGACGGCTGTTTATCTTATCTATGCCCTTATGTTTTTATAAACCTCTCACAGGCTAGGGGGAAAGCCACATCCTTCCTAGCCTTAGTCCCGGTAACAGCCTTGTAAATCTTTTATCCTCCTTTTCAAGTTTAATAACGCTCTTAAATTCATGCTTCAACTTGCAAGCCTCTTCCTCACCAGCGAAACTACAGTATATCTCAAGAGATGGTTACAAATCACAAAGAGAACTGAAATCGTGGTTTTAACCATGCTAACCACAGGTCAGGTCAGATAACTACACTTTGTGGAAAATTGATCACTACAGTTTGTGAAAAAAGCCATGGAACAGCCAAGACTGCAGCCAAGCAAGTAATCATAGCTTTTTATTCTAATGTTTCCATTACTCCAAAAATAAGGTGTGCAACAGAGAACTTTGTTGTCCATGTTTAAAAAAGTGTCTTTTCAATGTTTGGTCTTGAAGCTGAATGGGGAAGGTTAAATGTGCTGTTCCTAAAGAAAGTTAAAATATTACATTATGTTACAAACATACTTGATCATTCTATTACAGATCATGAGCAGCAGATACAGCAACAGACTGCACAATTATCAATACATATCCACGCAGGATTTTAATTTCAATACCAAGGTCCCACCAAGAGGATTCTTCTCTAGTGCTCTTGAATTCCTCCTGCATTTATTTATTGTTGAGCAGCTTCATTCAGAACATTCCTAACCTTTCTAAATAGCTGATTAATTGTCTTAGCATGATGTTCCAACCGTTGTACAATATCCCTGTAATCTGATCTTTCTCTAATTCTTCTTGCTCTGCAATATGCAACATTTTTAAGATTGTTCATGAATGACTCTTCACAGTCTTCAGCACACTATTTAAATCAGCTAAAACAAAGCTGCTTGCAATTGAAGTTTCCGTAAGTTTGCCATTAATAATAACACTTCGAGGACTGCCTGAAGTTCTTAATCACATCCTTAAGGTCTTTCGGCACAGGAGGTATGTCATATAAAACAAACTGATTACATTTTTATGTAAATCTTCTCTCAATTAATTCTTAGCAGTAATGTTAACATGCTTATGTAGTTTTATACTCAAAATCTTCACACTAAACCTCACAGTAGGTTTACAATTGAACAGATTAGATTGTTGCACCACTGACTCTGGTGCATTGTGGTGACACAGTATTCACCTTTGTCCCTGTAAACTGATCATGCTGTGAAGAAGCGGCTTGGTGGCGGGTGTATTCATTTTTATAATACAGTTTAGTTGATCCTCATCCCAAGTTCAGCATACTTGGCTGCATGGACTGAGCAGACAAGTGTGCTTTGGAACTGAGTACATACAGTTAGGCCTCCAACAGTCTCCATATACTCATGTCATTATCAAGAGATAATTTGTGTACAACTAATTAATCTCCTTGGACATTGCAATCTTTATCACCAAAAATTCTATTCCGTTTTATCACAACGAGAAAGCACAGCGCTAACACTCAGAACACATACTGCCCTTATTGAAGATGACACTGGGCATGTTAAACTGGGCATATTTTTTATCAACCCTCCAGTAAATGTAGGTATGTTGCAAAGCCTACCTGAAGCGTCGCTGAAAATCTGTCGCTGCGGGTGTGCGCGATTTTGGCGCTGTTTAGAGGGGGGCAGGTTTAAAACGCGATTTTCCCTAGGCTGTTCCAATCGAGGATGTTCAGCCTAGTTAATTATTAACGGAAAATCGCTGGAATATTCCGTCCCTTTAGCTATTATTAGTTTTAAAGGCTTTATATAATTATTGTAGTAGTTTAAAAATTAATCTCTAAACCCGCGTCCACCGGCAACCGGCCGGATCTCATACAGCGGACAACAGAATGTAGGCTGTTTATTTTTACATTAAAAAGGGCTTCTTAAGATCCCTTTATACAAAGTTTAAAGTTGCGAGTAGCTCATTTTGGGCCCATTATATCCCGCAGTATTTTTCTGGGCATTTGAGGGCACAAATCTAGCGCAATGTGAACGTTCTAAACCAGCGCGTTCACAGGAACCCACTAGAAAGCTGATTTAAATTGACTTAAATTGACAGCAATTGAACACTAAATTCCTTCCATTTGGCCTATAAATTAATGTAAATGAGATTTAAAAATCATGTTTTATTGTGAATTATTTGTGAACATTATTTGGACACTTAGGCTATTTAAAAATGTTAATCATTTATTAAGAAATAGATAGATGTTTAGATCTAGTAATTGAAGTTTGAAATTAGCTCCAATTGGGTAACTAACTAATTATATGCTTTAATTTCAGGTCATCCAAGTAAGATTGATTTATATTTGTTTCAGAATGCTTCAATCTATGATAACTGAAAATTTCATTCAGTTCTCTTAATTTTTAAGAAAGTTATGGGCTTTTGACTGTCCACGATCACAGCTTTTATGTTATGTCCATAGAAAATCAATAGGGAACAAGATGCTAATTTCCGAGTATGAAAATGGCCATAACGTTTTAAATACTTGAGATATGAAAGTGAATTGGGTGTCAAATTAAACTTCTTTTTATGCTTTATCTGATGGGATAAATTGCAGACTTGATTTTTTAAATCTCAAAATTTTGTAACATTGCTAGTAAATGTAGGAAAAGAAAAATAAGAGGTCTTTGTATGATTTTTGTTTATCCACGAGCACACCCTCCATTTTAGGTGTAATCTATTTTTTCTAGGGCTATTGCAGTAACACTATAGTCCATACTAGACTAAGTGGGACCCATTGGATCCCAGCATCACATGGGAGGGCTGGTCCCCCAACGCAATATTCCCACCTCTCCACCAATTCCAATATTGGTGGCCGGGGGGGGGGGGGGGGGGGGGGGGGGGGGGGAGGGGGGAGGGGGGGCTTTCTGGAGCGCTAGTATGGGTGTTGTGGGCTGAAGGGACTCAATTCCAGAGGGCTAGTATGGACATTGTGGGCCGAATGGATTATTGGACACTGGCAGCTCACTCACGGCTGGTGGGCTGGCAGTTGATTCACGGCTATTCCATGAAATTCCATTTCAAGCAGGATGTAAGGCCACCAAATCCAAGTGCAGTTTCTTACCACGTCAAGCAGGGTGCAAGGCCACCAAATTCAGTTTCATACCATTTCAATCAGGGTGCAAGGCCACTAAAGACCGCGAGTCGTGACCCCTCCCTCCTCCATCTTGCTGAGACTGAGCCACGCCCAATCTTCTGGGTTTTATAGTCCCTCCCACCAGAAGGTGCGTGGCCTTCATGGTGTGATTGGCAGGAGAGAGAATCTCAACATTTTTAAAACACTAATAACTCTTATTTTTCATCGATGGGCAAGGTCCTCAGCACCTGATGAGCGGAGGGGGATTCTGAGTAAGATGGCAAAAAATCACAGCCGTACGTAGTAGCGTTTTTTCTAACATCAATATAAAGCGCAAACAGGAAGCGGTCAAGATTAGACTTTTAATTATATAAAAGGCAAGGCAACTTTAATTTGGCAAGGCAACTTTAATTAGGCATGGCAACTTTAATTAGGCAACACAGGTTTAGCATTTCCAAACCAAAGGCAACACAGCTTTAGCATTTCCAAACCAAACGCAACACAGCTTTAGCATTTCCAAACCAAATGCAACACAGCTTTAGCATTTCCAAACCAAAGGCAACACAGCTTTAGCATTTCCAAAATAAAGGCAATACAGCTTTAGCATTTTCAAACCAAAGGCAACACAGCTTTAGCATTTCCAAACTATATTTTCAAAGCGCATTAAGGGATGATAGGTCAGTAAAATCACTCACAGTTTATGTCTACTATGTGTTTATGTCTACTATGTGTTCAGTGTTATTCACAGCTCAGACTGAGAGACGTGACCCTCTCGCTCCCCCATCTTGCAGAGACTGAATGAGGCACTCAACACCTCCGGGTTTTATAGCCCCTGTGGGAGAGAGAATCTCAACATTTTTAAAACATTAATAACTCTTTTATTTTTAATTGATGGGAAAAATCCTCTTCTCCTGCACAGTGGAGGGGGATTCTCAGTAAGATGGCCAAAAATCACAGCCGTAAGTGGCAGTGCTTTTTCTAAAATCAATATGCAGAACAACAGGAAGTGGTCAAGATCAGACTTTTAGTAATATAAGATATGACAAACATCTTTTTGAACCATTTTGTTTTAAGAAACATTCCTAAACTCTCAAAATTACTAATTAGCATGTCACTGCACCATATCTCTGCAATCTGATCTACTTTTCCTGCTCTACAATATGGGGTCATTTCACGATTTTACATTAATGGTTCCTTGCAGTTTTCAGTGGAATAGTTAAACTAACTAAATCAAAGCTACTTATACGTGAAGTTCCCATGTGACTGCCATTAATTAATCCTGGAGTGATGCTGATATCAATGTTGGTCATTTGATAGAGATTCTAGTTCTGATTCTTCAAGACTATCTCAAGTTATTCATCAAAAACAGATTTTATTATCACATCTCCTGTTTGCATTTCAGGGCATATCCAGTTCAGTAAGTTTATTGTGATGGATACAATCCTAACCCAGGGGTGTGCATTATTACATGACATTGTATGTAATGGGATGGTCACGGTCTGTTGGTTGGTCCTGGAGTGTGTGGAGAGCATCCTGACACTCTTGCTTTATTCTGAGACGCCAACGCAGTTGGAGATTCTATGCTTACCCCTCTCGGGTTTATGGCACATTTATCACTTTCTGGTCAGAATCACTGAAGCACTCCACCCCCAGCAATTAATGACCTATCCATGGGGATATCACACATTCAGCTCCTGTGTGAGGATTCCAGAACAGCTTGAAGAAACGCTGCGCTAATCTCAATCAGCTTCCTTTTCAGACTACATATATAATTAAAAGTCTTATCTTGACCACTTCCTGTCTGCGCGTTGTATATTGATTTTAGAAACGCTACAATATATTGCTATGGTTTTAAGCCATCTTACTCACAGTCCTCGTCTGCTGAGCAGGCACCGAGGATTTTTCCCATCGATGAAAAATAAAAAAGATGTGAGTGTTTAAAAAAATCTTGAGATCCTCTCGCCTGTCAATCGCCGCGATGAAGGTAAAGTCCCTTGGGGGGGGGCGTGGCAGCGCTATAAAACCCCGGATGCCTGGACATGACTCAGTCACTGTGCAAGATTGCGAGGGAGAGGCCACGACTCATTCTAAGCTGTGAATCAACTGAAATGGGAGTCTGCAATGTACTCGAAATGAAATGAGTTGTTTGGCCTGCCCTGTGCTTAAAACTGCAATGGCTGTGGAAATGAAATGGAAATGCAAAAATCTGTTTGGCTTGGCCTGCCCTGCACTTGAAACTGAAATGACAATGGAATTGAAGTGAAAATGCAATCAGTTGTTTGGCTTGGCCTGCCCTGTGCTTGAAACTGCAATGGCAATGGAAGTGAAGTGAAAATGCAATCAGCTGTTTGGCTTGGCCTGCCCTGTGCTTGAAACTGCAATGGCAGTGAAAATGAAATGGAAATGCAATGAGCTGTTTGGCTTGGCCTGCCCTGTGCTTGAAACTGCAATGGCAATGGAAGTGAAATGAAAATAAAATCAGCTGTTTGGCTTTGCTTGCCTTGTGCTTGAAATTGCAATGGCAATGGAAATGAAGTGAAAATGCAAAAAGCTGTTTGGCTTGACCTGCCCTGTGCTTGAGACGGCAATGGCAGTGGAAATGAAATGGAAATGCAATGAGCTGTTTGGCTTGGCCTGCCCTGTGCTTGAAACTGCAATGGCAATGGAAGTGAAGTGAAAATGCAATCAGCTGTTTGGCTTGGCCTGCCCTGTGCTTGAAACTGCAATGGCAGTGAAAATGAAATGGAAATGCAATGAGCTGTTTGGCTTGGCCTGCCCTGTGCTTGAAACTGCAATGGCAGTGGAAATTAGATGAAAATGCAACGAGCTGTTTGGCTTGGCCTGCCCTTTGCTTGAAATTGCATTTGCAGTAGAAATGAAGTGAAAATGCAATCAGCTTTGTGGCTTGGCTTGCCCTGTGCTTGAAACTGCAATGGCAATGGAAGTGAAATGAAAATACAATCAGCTGTTTGGCTTTGCTTGCCTTGTGCTTGAAATTGCAATGGCAATGGAAATGAAGTGAAAATGCAAAAAGCTGTTTGGCTTGACCTGCCCTGTGCTTGAGACGGCAATGGCAGTGGAAATGAAATGGAAATGCAATGAGCTGTTTGGCTTGGCCTGCCCTGTGCTTGAAACTGCAATGGCAATGGAAGTGAAGTGAAAATGCAATCAGCAGTTTGGCTTGGCCTGCCCTGTGCTTGAAACTGCAATGGCAATGGAAGTGAAATGAAAATGCAATCAGCTGTTTGGCTTCGCCTACCTTGTGCTTGAAATTGCAATGGCAATGGAAGTGAAGTGAAAATGCAATCAGCAGTTTGGCTTGGCCTGCCCTGCACTAAAAACTAAAATGACTACGGAATTGAAGTAAAACTGAAATGACAATGGAATTGAAGTAAAAATGCAATCAGCTGTTTGACGGAGGAGAGCATCAGCAGAGCCAACTCCATTATAAAGGACCCCTATCATCCATCACACCACATCTTCTCCATTCTGCCATCTGGGAAGAGGTACAGGAGCATCAGCTGCAAAACCAGCAGGATGCTACACAGTTTCTTCCCACAGGCAATAAGACTGGTTAATGGACTGTCCTCTCCCCATATATCATACACCTACACATCTAACCTCGCCCATACTTTGACAGCTCAGCACCTGTCAAAGTAAAGCCACTGTTCGGTCTGAATGTCTATTTTTATTTCAATTTTTAGGCCTACTTTTAGAAATGGTCATTTTAATTTTTTTTAAAGCTGTATGTATTTATTCTGTTTTTATTAACCACACTGATGGGAACTGATTGAGAAACAATTTTTTTGTTTCATTTGTGTATGTAAGTACTCAGTTAAAATTATATTAAAGCAAATACTGAATACTACTGAATACTGACTTGGCCTGCCCTGTGCTTGAAACTGCAATGGCAGTGGAAGTGAAGTGAAAATCCAATCAACAGTTTGGCTTGGACTGCCCTGCACTAAAAACTGAAATGACAATGGAATTGAAGTAAAAATGCAATCAGCTGTATGACTTGGCCTGCCCTGTGCGTGAAACTGCAATGGCCATGGAAGTGAAATGAAAATACAATCAGCTGTTTGGCTTCACCTGCACTGTGTTTGATACAGCATAATTAACGGAAACGAAATGGAAATGCAAAAAGCTGTTTGGCTTGACCTGCCCTGTGCTTGAGACGGCACTGGTAGTGGTAATGAAATGGAAATGCAATAAGCTGTTTGGCTTGGCCTGCCCTGTGCTTGAAACTGCAATGGCAATGGAAGTGAAGTGGACAATGCAATAAGCCGTTTGGCTTTGCCTGCCCTGTGCTTGAAACTGCAATGGCAATGGAAGTGAAGTGAAAATGCAATCAGCAGTTTGGCCTGGTCTGCCCTGTGCTTGAAACTGCAATGGCAATGGAAGTGAAGTGAAAATGCAATCAGCAGTTTGGCTTGGTCTGCTCTGTGCTTGAAACTGCAATGGCAATGGAAGTGAAGTAAAAATGCAATCAGCTGTTTGACGGAGCAGAGCATCAGCAGAGCCATCTCCACTATCAAGGACCCCTATCATCCATCACACCACATTTTCTCCATTCTGCCACCTGGGAAGAGGTACAGGAGCATCAGCTGCAAAACCAGCAGGATGCTACACAGCTTTTTCCCACAGGCATTAAGACTGGTTAATGGACTGTGTCCTCTCGCCATATATCATACACCCACACATCTAACCTCGCCCATACTTTGACGGCTCGGCACCTGTCAAAGTAAAGCCACTGTTCGGTCTGAATGTCTGTTTTTATTTCAATTTTTAGGCCTACTTTTAGAAATGGTAATTTTAATTTTTTTTAAAGCTGTATGTATTTATTCTGTTTTTATTAACCGCACTGATGGGAACTGATTGAGAAACAATTTTTTTGTTTCATTTGTGTATGTAAGCACTCAGTTAAAATGATATTAAAGTAAATACTGAATACTACTGAATACTGAATTGGCCTGCCCTGTGCTTGAAACTGCAATGTCAATAGAAGTGAAGTGAAAATGCAGTCAGCTGTTTGGCTTGGCCTGCCCCGTGATTGAAACTGCAATGTCAGTGGAAATGAAATGGAAATGCAATGAGCTGTTTGGCTTGGCCTGCCCAGTGCTGGAAACAGCAATGGCAGTGGAAATTAGATGAAAATCCAATGAGCAGTTTGGCTTGGCCTGCCCTGTGCTTGAAAATGCAATGCATATGGAAATGAAGTGAAAATGCAATGAGCTGTTTTGATAAATTAGAAAGGACAATATCTAAATGTTTATGGAGTAGCCAACCGGCTAGAATCCGAAAGGCGATACTGCAGTCTCCTAAGAGTGTCAGCGGTTTGGCACTTCCTGACTTTAGGCGATACTATTGGGCAGCTAACTTGCAAAAACTCCTGTATTGGATGAATGATGATTGCGACCACCTACTGACCTGGATACACATGGAAAAGGCGAGTTCACATCTCCCATTGCGGTCTGTCCTATGCTTCCAACTCCCCCTTCCTATAACATCTGTGGGTGCAGGCCCAATTGTGTCCCTCTCGCTCAAGATATGGAGTCAACTAAGGAAAAACGTCGGTTTACAAGGCCCTTCCATCTTGACCCCACTGCTTAAAAACCACATCTTTAAACCTTCAAGTACAGACCACGCATTCAAAACCTGGCATAGCAACGGTATCAGTAGTATCAAAAACCTATACAAGGATGGCATCTTTTCGCCTTTTGCGGAGCTCTCGTCCAACTATAGCCTCCCAAACTCCCACCTTTTTCGTTTTTTCCAGATTAGGGACTTTGTGATGAAGACATTCCCCCATTTCCCAAATCGCCCCCCTGAAACCCTGACCGATACCATCTTAGCTCTAGATCCCAACCGGAAGAAATGCATCTCTGTTTTGTATAACTTGTTAGGGTTGGTTATATTGAAACCTCATACCTCATTAAAAGCTGCGTGGGAGGGTGAGCTGAATACGAAACTAACAGACCAGCAAAGGGACTCTGCCTTGGACTTGACCCATTCTTCCTCCATATGTGCCCATCATGGCCTAATCCAATGCAAACTCCTTCACAAAGTCCACTACTCAAATGCAAGATTATCTAGAATTTACCCTGCTGTTAGGGACACCTGCAACAGATGTAATCAATCTCCTGCCAACCATAGCCATATGTTTTGGTCTTGCCCTAAGCAAGCAGCCTTTTGGAGGAGTGCTTTTGACTTGATAAGCAGAGCCTACGGCCAGACTATTCCTCCAAACCCACTGTCAGCCATTTTCGGTACCCCTCCCAACACCAACCTCTCTGTTGCGGTGAAACGGGTTCTAGCTTTTACAACCTTGTTAGCCCGGAGACTGATCTTGCTTAACTGTAGGCTCACCTGTCCCCCAACACACACCCGCTGGATTAAGGAGGTGCTTTACAATTTAAAGCTTGAAAAACTTAGGTTCTCTCTCAAAGGCTCTACCAAGACATTCCTAGATACATGGAACCCTTTCTTGGAACTTGTTAACACTCTCAACTTGTCTCCGGACTCGGAAGAGGACTGAGTGCTCTCCATCATTGTTCTGCTCTACTGCAGCTGCTCTCCCCTTAACCACCCCCCCCCCCCCCCCCTCCCCACACTTATTTATTTAATTACTTACTTATTTACTGTTATTAGTGACCCCTTTTTTTTAATAGTACTTTTTGTTTCGTTTATCTTACCATGTTTGTGTGGATGTGTATGTATGTGAGTGTTGTTTGTCCCCGTTTGGTTCCGACCTGATTTGAGTGGGTTAAAGGTGGTTAAGGGTAAGGGCTTTGAGGGTCGCTTACATACAGTTGCACAATTATGCCTTGACTGTCACTGTCTGCTTTCATTGTATGTATGCAAATTTCTGTGAAATTCAAATAAAAAGATTTAAATCAAAATGCAATGAGCTGTTTGGCTCGGCCTTCCCTGTGCCTGAAACTGCAATGGCAGTAGAAGTGAAATGAAAACGCAATCAGCAATTTGGCTTGGTCTGACCTGTGCTTGAAACTGAAATGGCAAAGGAAGTGAAATGAAAATGCAATCAGCTGTTTGGCTTCGTCTGCCTTGTGCTTGAAATTGCAATGGCAATGGAAGTGAAGTGAAAATGCAATCAACAGTTTGGCTTGGCCTGCCCTGCACTAAAAACTGAAATTACAATGGAATTGAATAAAAAATGCAATCAGCTGTTTGACTTGGCCTGCCCTGTGCTTGAAACTGCAATGGCAATGGAAGTGAAATGAAAATACAATCAGCTGTTTGGCTTGGCCTGCCCTGTGCTTGAAACAGCATTGTTAGCGGAAACGAAATGGAAATGCAAAAAGCTGTTTGGCTTGACCTGCCTTGTGCTTGAGACGGCAAAGGCAGTGGAAATGAAATGGAAATACAATGAGCTGTTTGGCTTGGCCTGCCCTGTGCTTGAAACTGCAATGGCAATGGAAGTGAAGTGGACAATGCAATAAGCTGTCTGGCTTTGCCTGCCCTGTGCTTGAAACTGCAATGGCAATGGAAGTGAAGTGAAAATGCAATCAGTAGTTTGGCTTGGCCAGCCCTGTGCTTGGAACTGCAATGGCAATAGAAGTGAAGTGAAAATGCAATCAGCAGCTTGGCTTGGCCTGTCCTGCACTAAAAACTGAAATGACAATGGAATTGAAGTAAAACTGAAATGACAATGAAATTGAAGTAAAAATGCAATCAGCTGTTTGACAGAGCAGAGCCTCAGCAGAGCCATCTCCATTATCAAGGACCCCTATCATCCATCACACCACATCTTCTCCATTCTGCCATCTGGGAAGAGGTACAGGAGCATCAGCTGCAAAACCAGCAGGATGCTACACAGCTTCTTCCCACAGGCAATAAGACTGGTTAATGGACTGTGTCGTCTCCCCATATATCATAATGTTAATTTTTTTTTAAAGCTGTATTTATTTATTCTGTTTTTATTAACCGCACTGATGGGAACTGATTGAGAAACAATTTTTTCATTTCATTTGTGTATGTAAGTACTCAGTTAAAATGACATTAAAGTAAATACTGAATACTACTGAATACTGACTTGGCCTGCCCTGTGCTTGTAACTGCAATGTCAATAGAAGTGAAGTGAAATTGCAATTAGCTGTTTGGCTTGGACTGCCTCGAGATTGAAACGGCAATGTCAGTGGAAATGAAATGGAAATGCAATGAGCAGTTTGGCTTGGCCTGCCCTGTGCTTGAAAATGCAATGGCAGTGGAAATGAAGTGAAAATGCAATGAGCTGTTTGGCTTGGCCTTCCCTGTACTTGAAACTGCAATGGCAGTAGAAGTGATGTGAAAATGCAATCAGCTGAGTGGCTTGGCCTGCCCTGTGCTTAAAACTGCAATGGCAATGGAAGTGAAATGAAAATGCAATCAGCTGTTTGGCTTGGCCTGCCCTGCCCTGTGCATGGAACTGTAATGGCAATGGAAAATAAGTGAAAATACAATCAGCTGTTTGACTTGGCCTTCCTTGTGCTTGTAACTGCAATGGCAATGGAAGTGAAATGAAAATACAATCAGCTGTTTGGCTTGGCCTGCCCTGTGCTTGAAACAGTATTGTTAGCAGAAATGAAATGGAAATGCAAAAAGCTGTTTGGCTTGGCCTGCCCTGTGCTTGAGACGGCAATGGCAGTGGAAATGAAATGGAACTGCAATGAGCTGTTTGGCTTTGCCTGCCCTGTGCTTGAAACTGCAATGACAATGGAAGTGAAGTGAAAATGCAATCAGCAGTTTGGCTTGGCCTGCCCTGTGCTTGGAACTGCAATGGCAATGGAAGTGAAGTGAAAATGCAATCAGCAGTTTGGCTTGGCCTGCCCTGTGCTTGAAACAGTATTGTTAGCGGACATGAAATGGAAATGCAAAAAGCTGTTTGGCTTGGCCTGCCCTGTGCTTGAGACGGCAATGGCAGTGGAAATGAAATGGAAGTGCAATGAGCAGTTTGGCTTGGCCTTCCCTGTACTTGAAACTGCAATGGCAGTAGAAATGATGTGAAAATGCAATCAGCTGAGTGGCTTGGCCTGCCCTGTGCTTGAACCTGCAATGGCATTTGAAATGAAATGAAAATGCATTGAGCTGTTTGGATTGGCCTGCCCTGTGCTTGAATCTGCAGTGGCAGTGGAAATTAAGTGAAAATGCAATCAGCAGTTTGGCTTGGCCTGCCCTGCACTAAAAACTGAAATGACAATGGAATTGAAGTAAAACTGAAATGACAATGGAATTGAAGTAAAAATGCAATTAGCTGTTTGACGGAGCAGAGTATCAGCAGAGCCATCTCCATTATCAAGGACCCCTATCATCCATCACACCACATCTTCTCCATTCTGCCATCTGGGAAGAGGTATGAAATTAGATGAAAATACAATGAGCAGTTTGGCTTGGCCTGCCCTGTGCTTGAAAATGCAATGGCAGTGGAAATGAAGTGAAAATGCAATGTGCTGTTTGGCTCGGCCTTCCCTGTGCTTGAAACTGCAATGGTATTGGAAGTGAAATGAAAATGCAATCAGCTGTTTGACTTGGCCTTCCCTGTGCTTGTAACTGCAATTGCAATTAAAGTGAAATGAAAATGCAATGAGCTGTTTGGCTTGGCCTGCCTGTGCTTGAAACTGCAAGGGCAGTAGAAATAAAGTGAAAATGCAATCAGCGGTTTGGCTTTGCCTGCCCTGCACTTGAAACTGCAATGGCAATGGCAATGGACATGAAATGAAAATGCAATGAGCAGTTTGGCTTGGCCTGCCCTGTGCTTGAATGCAATGGCAACGGAAGTGAAATGAAAATACAATCAGCTGTTTGGCTGCGCCTGCCTTGTGTTTGAAATTGCAATGGCAACGGAAGTGAAATGAAAATGCAATCAGCTGTTTAGCTTTGCCGGCCCTGCCCTGTGCATGTAACTAATGGCAATTGATGTGAAATGAAAATGCAACCAGCTGTTTGATTCAGCCTACCCTGTGCTTGTAACTGCAATGGCAAGGGAAATGTAATGAAAATGCAATCAGCTGTATGGCTTGGGCTGCCCTGTGCTTGAAACTGCAATGGCAGTGGAAATGAAATGAGAATGCAATCAGCAGTTTGGCTTGGCCTGCCCTGTACATGAAACTGCAATGGCAGTTGAAAAGAAGTGAAAATGCAATATGTTAGGCTTGGCCTGCCCAGTGATTGAAACTGCAATGGCAGTGGAAATGAAGTTAAAATGCAATGACCTGTTTGGCTCAGCCTGCCCTGTACTTGAAACTGCAATTTCTATGGAAAGGAAATTAAAATGCAATGAGCTGTTTGGGTAGGCCTGCCCTGTGCTTGAAACTGCAATGGCAGTGGAAATGAAATGAAAATGCAATGAGCTGTTAGGATTGGCCTGCCCTGTGCATGAAACTGCAATTCGCAGTGGAAATGAAATGAAAATGCAATGAGCTGTTCCGCTAGGCCTGCCCTGAGCTTGAATCTGCAATGGCAGTGGAAATGAAATGAGAATGCAATGAGCTGTTTGGCTTTGCCTGCCATGTGCTTGAACCTGCAATGGCATTTGAAATGAAATGAAAATGCATTGAGCTGTTTGGATTGGCCTGCCCTGTGCTTGAATCTGCAGTGGCAGTGGAAATGAAGTGAAAATGCAATCAGCTGTTTGACTTGGCCTGCCTTGTGCTTGAAACTGCAATGGCAATGGAAGTGAATTGAAAATGAAAATGCAATCATCTGTTTGGCTTGGTCTGTCCTTTGCTTGAAACTGCAATGGCAGTGGAAATGAAGTGAAAATGCAATCATCTGTTTGGCCTGCCCTGCCCTGTGCTTGAACCTGCAATGGCAATGGAAGTAAAATGAAAATGCAATCAGCTGTTGGGCTTGGCCTGCCTTGTGCTTAAAATTGCAATGGCAATGGGCGTAAAATGAAAATGCAATCAGCTGATTGGCATGGACTGCCTGTCCTGTGCTTGAAACTGCAATGGCAATGGAAGTGAAATGAAAATGCAATCAGCAGTTTGGCTTGGCCTGTCCTCCCCTGTGCTTGAAATGACAATGGCAGTGTAAATGAAATGAAAACGCAATGAGCTGTTTGGCTAGGCCTGCTCTGAGCTTGGAACTGCAATGGGAGTGGAAATGAAATGAAAATGCAATGGGCTGTTTGGCTTCGCCTGCCCTGTGCTTGAAACTGCAATGGCATTGGAAATGAAGTGCAAATGCAATCAGCTGTTTGGCTTGGCCTGCCTTCTGCTTGAAAAAGAAACTGCGAAGACTAAGGAAGTGAAATGGAAATGAATCAGCTGTTTGGCTTGGCGTGCCATGTGCTTGAAACTGCAATGGCAATAGAAGTGAAGTGAAAATGCAGTCAGCTGTTTGGCTTGGCCTGCCCTGTGCTTGAAACTGCAATGGCAATGTAAGTAAAGTGAAGATGAATTCAGCTGTTTGGCTTTGCCTGCCCTGTGCTTGAAACTGCATTGGCAGTGGAAATGAAGTGAAAATGCAATCAGCAGTTTGGCTTGGCCTGCCCTGCACTAAAAACTGAAATGACAATGGAATTGAAGTAAAACTGAAATGACAATGGAATTGAAGTAAAAATGCAATTAGCTGTTTGACGGAGCAGAGTATCAGCAGAGCCATCTCCATTATCAAGGACCCCTATCATCCATCACACCACATCTTCTCCATTCTGCCATCTGGGAAGAGGTATGAAATTAGATGAAAATACAATGAGCAGTTTGGCTTGGCCTGCCCTGTGCTTGAAAATGCAATGGCAGTGGAAATGAAGTGAAAATGCAATGTGCTGTTTGGCTCGGCCTTCCCTGTGCTTGAAACTGCAATGGTATTGGAAGTGAAATGAAAATGCAATCAGCTGTTTGACTTGGCCTTCCCTGTGCTTGTAACTGCAATTGCAATTAAAGTGAAATGAAAATGCAATGAGCTGTTTGGCTTGGCCTGCCTGTGCTTGAAACTGCAAGGGCAGTAGAAATAAAGTGAAAATGCAATCAGCGGCTTGGCTTTGCCTGCCCTGCACTTGAAACTGCAATGGCAATGGCAATGGACATGAAATGAAAATGCAATGAGCAGTTTGGCTTGGCCTGCCCTGTGCTTGAATGCAATGGCAACGGAAGTGAAATGAAAATGCAATCAGCTGTTTAGCTTTGCCGGCCCTGCCCTGTGCATGTAACTAATGGCAATTGATGTGAAATGAAAATGCAACCAGCTGTTTGATTCAGCCTACCCTGTGCTTGTAACTGCAATGGCAAGGGAAATGTAATGAAAATGCAATCAGCTGTATGGCTTGGGCTGCCCTGTGCTTGAAACTGCAATGGCAGTGGAAATGAAATGAGAATGCAATCAGCAGTTTGGCTTGGCCTGCCCTGTACATGAAACTGCAATGGCAGTTGAAAAGAAGTGAAAATGCAATATGTTAGGCTTGGCCTGCCCAGTGATTGAAACTGCAATGGCAGTGGAAATGAAGTTAAAATGCAATGACCTGTTTGGCTCAGCCTGCCCTGTACTTGAAACTGCAATTTCTATGGAAAGGAAATTAAAATGCAATGAGCTGTTTGGGTAGGCCTGCCCTGTGCTTGAAACTGCAATGGCAGTGGAAATGAAATGAAAATGCAATGAGCTGTTAGGATTGGCCTGCCCTGTGCATGAAACTGCAATTCGCAGTGGAAATGAAATGAAAATGCAATGAGCTGTTCCGCTAGGCCTGCCCTGAGCTTGAATCTGCAATGGCATTGGAAATGAAATGAGAATGCAATGAGCTGTTTGGCTTTGCCTGCCATGTGCTTGAACCTGCAATGGCATTTGAAATGAAATGAAAATGCATTGAGCTGTTTGGATTGGCCTGCCCTGTGCTTGAATCTGCAGTGGCAGTGGAAATGAAGTGAAAATGCAATCAGCTGTTTGACTTGGCCTGCCTTGTGCTTGAAACTGCAATGGCAATGGAAGTGAATTGAAAATGAAAATGCAATCATCTGTTTGGCTTGGTCTGTCCTTTGCTTGAAACTGCAATGGCAGTGGAAATGAAGTGAAAATGCAATCATCTGTTTGGCCTGCCCTGCCCTGTGCTTGAACCTGCAATGGCAATGGAAGTAAAATGAAAATGCAATCAGCTGTTGGGCTTGGCCTGCCTTGTGCTTAAAATTGAAATGGCAATGGGCGTAAAATGAAAATGCAATCAGCTGATTGTCATGGACTGCCTGTCCTGTGCTTGAAACTGCAATGGCAATGGAAGTGAAATGAAAATGCAATCAGCAGTTTGGCTTGGCCTGTCCTCCCCTGTGCTTGAAATGACAATGGCAGTGTAAATGAAATGAAAACGCAATGAGCTGTTTGGCTAGGCCTGCTCTGAGCTTGGAACTGCAATGGGAGTGGAAATGAAATGAAAATGCAATGGGCTGTTTGGCTTCGCCTGCCCTGTGCTTGAAACTGCAATGGCATTGGAAATGAAGTGCAAATGCAATCAGCTGTTTGGCTTGGCCTGCCTTCTGCTTGAAACTTTAATGGCAATGGAAGTGAAGTGAAGTGAAAATGCATACAGCTGTTTGGCTTTGCCCGCCATGTGCTTGAAACTGCAATGGCAATTGAAGTGACGTGAAATGCAATCAGCTGTTTGGCTTGGCGTGCCATGTGCTTGAAACTGCAATGGCAATAGAAGTGAAGTGAAAATGCAGTCAGCTGTTTGGCTTGGCCTGCCCTGTGCTTGAAACTGCAATGGCAATGTAAGTAAAGTGAAGATGAATTCAGCTGTTTGGCTTTGCCTGCCCTGTGCTTGAAACTGCAATGGCAATAGAAGTGAAGTGAAAATGCAGTCAGCTGTTTGGCTTGGCCTGCCCTGTGCTTGAAACTGCAATGGCAATGTAAGTAAAGTGAAGATGAATTCAGCTGTTTGGCTTTGCCTGCCCTGTGCTTGAAACTGCATTGGCAGTGGAAATGAAGTGAAAATGCAATCAGCAGTTTGGCTTGGCCTGCCCTGCACTAAAAACTGAAATGACAATGGAATTGAAGTAAAACTGAAATGACAATGGAATTGAAGTAAAAATGCAATTAGCTGTTTGACGGAGCAGAGTATCAGCAGAGCCATCTCCATTATCAAGGACCCCTATCATCCATCACACCACATCTTCTCCATTCTGCCATCTGGGAAGAGGTATGAAATTAGATGAAAATACAATGAGCAGTTTGGCTTGGCCTGCCCTGTGCTTGAAAATGCAATGGCAGTGGAAATGAAGTGAAAATGCAATGTGCTGTTTGGCTCGGCCTTCCCTGTGCTTGAAACTGCAATGGTATTGGAAGTGAAATGAAAATGCAATCAGCTGTTTGACTTGGCCTTCCCTGTGCTTGTAACTGCAATTGCAATTAAAGTGAAATGAAAATGCAATGAGCTGTTTGGCTTGGCCTGCCTGTGCTTGAAACTGCAAGGGCAGTAGAAATAAAGTGAAAATGCAATCAGCGGTTTGGCTTTGCCTGCCCTGCACTTGAAACTGCAATGGCAATGGCAATGGACATGAAATGAAAATGCAATGAGCAGTTTGGCTTGGCCTGCCCTGTGCTTGAATGCAATGGCAACGGAAGTGAAATGAAAATGCAATCAGCTGTTTAGCTTTGCCGGCCCTGCCCTGTGCATGTAACTAATGGCAATTGATGTGAAATGAAAATGCAACCAGCTGTTTGATTCAGCCTACCCTGTGCTTGTAACTGCAATGGCAAGGGAAATGTAATGAAAATGCAATCAGCTGTTTGGCTTGGGCTGCCCTGTGCTTGAAACTGCAATGGCAGTGGAAATGAAATGAGAATGCAATCAGCAGTTTGGCTTGGCCTGCCCTGTGCATGAAACTGCAATGGCAGTCGAAAAGAAGTAAAAATGCAATGATATGTTAGGCTTGGCCTGCCCAGTGATTGAAACTGCAATGGCAGTGGAAATGAAGTTAAAATGCAATGACCTGTTTGGCTCAGCCTGCCCTGTACTTGAAACTGCAATTGCTATGGAAAGGAAATTAAAATGCACTGAGCTGTTTGGGTAGGCCTGCCCTGTGCTTGAAACTGCAATGGCAGTGGAAATGAAATGAAAATGCAATGAGCTGTTAGGATTGGCCTGCCCTGTGCATGAAACTGCAATTCGCAGTGGAAATGAAATGAAAATGCAATGAGCTGTTCCGCTAGGCCTGCCCTGAGCTTGAATCTGCAATGGCAGTGGAAATGAAATGAGAATGCAATGAGCTGTTTGGCTTTGCCTGCCATGTGCTTGAACCTGCAATGGCATTTGAAATGAAATGACAATGCATTGAGCTGTTTGGATTGGCCTGCCCTGTGCTTGAATCTGCAGTGGCAGTGGAAATGAAGTGAAAATGCAATCAGCTGTTTGACTTGGCCTGCCTTATGCTTGAAACTGCAATGGCAATGGAAGTGAATTGAAAATGAAAATGCAATCACCTGTTTGGCTTGGTCTGTCCTTTGCTTGAAACTGCAATGGCAGTGGAAATGGAGTGAAGATGCAATCATCTGTTTGGCCTGCCCTGCCCTGCCCTGTGCTTGAACCTGCAATGGCAATGGAAGTAAAATGAAAATGCAATCAGCTGTTGGGCTTGGCCTGCCTTGTGCTTAAAATTGCAATGGCAATGGGCGTAAAATGAAAATGCAATCAGCTGATTGTCATGGACTGCCTGTCCTGTGCTTGAAACTGCAATGGCAATGGAAGTGAAATGAAAATGCAATCAGCAGTTTGGCTTGGCCTGTCCTCCCCTGTGCTTGAAATGACAATGGCAGTGTAAATGAAATGAAAACGCAATGAGCTGTTTGGCTAGGCCTGCTCTGAGCTTGGAACTGCAATGGGAGTGGAAATGAAATGAAAATGCAATGGGCTGTTTGGCTTAGCCCGCCATGTGCTTGAAACTGCAATGGCAATTGAAGTGACGTGAAATGCAATCAGCTGTTTGGCTTGGCGTGCCATGTGCTTGAAACTGCAATGGCAATAGAAGTGAAGTGAAAATGCAGTCAGCTGTTTGGCTTGGCCTGCCCTGTGCTTGAAACTGCAATGGCAATGTAAGTAAAGTGAAAATGAATTCAGCTGTTTGGCTTTGCCTGCCCTGTGCTTGAAACTGCATTGGCAAAGGAAGTGAAGTGAAAATGCAATCAGCTGCTTGGCTTGGCCTGCTCTATGCTTGAAACTGCATTGGCAAAGGAAGTGAAGTGAAAATGCAATCAGCTGCTTGGCTTGGCCTGCTCTACGCTTGAAACTGCAATGACAATGGAAGTGAAGTGAAAATGCAATCAGATGTTTGGCTTGGCCTGCCGTGTGCTTGAAATGACAATGGCAGTGGAAATGAAGTGAAAATGCAATGAAATGTTTGGCTTAGTCTGCCCTGTGATTGAATCTGCAATTGCAGTGGAAATGAAGTGAAAATGTAATTAACTGGTTGGGTTCGCCTGCCCTGTGCTTGAAACTACAATGGCAATGGAATTGAAGTGAAAATGTAATCAGTTGTTTTGCTTGGCCTGCCTTGTGCTTTAAACTACAATTGCAATTGAAGGGAAGTGAAAATGCATTCATCAGTTTGGCTTGGACTGCCCTGTGCTTGAATCTGGAATGGCAATGGCAGTGAAGTGAAAATGCAATGAGCTGTTTGGCTTGGCCTGCCCTGTGCTTGCAAATGCAATTGGCAGTGGAAATGAAGTGAAAATGCAATCAGCTGTTTGGCTTGGCCTGCCTTGTGCATGAAACTGCAATGGCAATGGAAGTGAATTGAAAATGAAAATGCAATCATCTGTTTGGCTTGGCCTGTCCTGTGCTTGAAACTGCAATGGCCATGGAAATGAAGTGAAAATGCAATGAGCTACTCGGCCTGCCCTGTGCTTGAAACTGCAAGTGCAATGGAAGTGAAATTAAAATGCAATGAGCTGTTCGGCCTGCCCTGTGCTTGAAACTGCAATGGCAATGGAAGCAAAATGAAAATGCAATGAGCTGTTCAGCCTGCCCTGTGCTGGAAGCGGCAATGGCAATTGAAGTGAAGTGAAAATCCAATCAGCTGTTTGGCTTGGCCAGCCATGTGCTTGAAACTGCAATTGAAATGGAAATGGAAATGAAGTAAAAATCCAATCAGCTGTTTGGCTTGGCCTGCCTTGTGCTTGAAACTGCAATGGCAATGGAAGTGAATTGAAAATGAAACTGCAATCATCTGTTTGGCTTGGTCTGTCTTTGTGCTTGAAATTGCAATGGCTTGGCCTGCCCTGCCCTGTGCTTGAAACTACAATGGCAGTGTAAATGAAATGAAAACACAATGAGCTGTTTGGCTAGGCCTGCTCTGAGCTTGGAACTGCAATGGGAGTGGAAATGAATTGAACATGCAAAGGGCTGTTTGGCTTGGCCTGCCTTCTGCTTGAAACTTCAATGGCAATGGAAGTGAAGTGAAAATGCAATCAGCAGTTTGGCTTGGCTTGGATTGGCCTGCCCAGTGCTTGAAACTGCAATGGCAATTGAAGTGAAGTGAAAATGAAATCAGCTGTTTGGCTTGGCCTGCCATGTGCTTGAAACTGCAATGGCAATGGAAGTGAAGTGAAAATGCAATCAGCTGTTTGGCTTGGCCTGCCCTGTGCTTGAAACTGCAATGGCAATGGAATTGAAATGAAAATGCAATGAGCTGCTCGGCCTGCCCTGTGCTTGATACTGCAATGGCAATGGATTGAAATGAAAATGCAATGAGCTGTTCAGCCTGCCCCATGCTTGAATCCAATGGCAATGGAAGTGAAATGAAATGCAATTAGCTCTTTGTCATCACTGTGCTTGAAACTGCAATGGCAATGGAAGTGAAATGAAAATGCAATCAGCTATTAGGCCTGACCAGTGCTTGAAACTGAAATGGCAATGGAAGTTAAATGGAAATGCAATGAGCTGCTCGGCCTGCGCTATGCTTGAAACTTCAATGGCAATGGAAGTGATATGAAAATGCAATAAGCTACTCGGCCTGGCCTGTGCTTGAAACTGCACAGGCAATGGAAGTGAAATTAAAATGCAATGAGCTGTTCGGACTGCCCTGTGCTTGAAACTGCAATGGCAATGGAAGCAAAATGAAAATGCAATGAGCTGTTCGGCCTGCCCTGTGCTGGAAGCGGCAATGGCAATTGAAGTGAAGTGAAAATCCAATCAGCTGTTTGTCTTGGCCAGCCATGTGCTTGAAACTGCAATGGCAATGGATGTGAATTGAAAATGAAAATGCAATATCTGTTTGGCTTAGTCTGTCCTGTGCTTGAAACTGCAATGGCAATGGAAGTGAAGTAAAAATCCAATCAGCTGTTTGGCTTGGCCTGCCTTGTGCTTGAAACTGCAATGGCAATGGAAGTGAAATGAAAATGCAATTAGCTGTTCGGCCTGCCCCGTGCTTCGATTCAATGGCAATAGAAGTGAAAAGAAATGCAATGAGCTCTTCGGCCTGCGCTATGCTTGAAACTTCAATGGCAATGGAAGTGATATGGAAAATGCAATGACATACTCGGCTTGCCCTGTGCTTGAAACTGCAAGGGCAATGGAAGTGAAATTAAAATGCAAAAAGCTGTTTGGCCTGCCCTGTGCTTAAAACTGCAATGGCAATGGAAGCAAAATGAAAATGCAATTAGCTGTTTGGCTTGGCCAGCCATGTGCTTGAAACTGCAATGGCAATGGAAGTGAAGTAAAAATCCAATCAGCTGTTTGGCTTGGCCTGCCTTGTGCTTGAAACTGCAATGGCAATGGAAGTGAATTGAAAATGAAAATGCAATCATCTGTTTGGCTTAGTTTGTCCTGTGATTGAAACTGCAATGGCAGTGAAATGAAGTGAAAATGCAATCATCTGTTTGGCCTGCGCTGCCCTGCCCTGCACTTGAACCTGCAATGGCAATGGAAATAAAATGAAAATGCAATCAGCTATGCGGCTTGGCCTTCTATGTGCTTGAAACTGCAATGGCAATGGAAGTGAAATGAAAATGCAATCAGCTGTTGGGCTTAGCCTGCCTTGTGCTTAAAATTGCAATGGGAATGGATGTGAAATGAAAATGCAATCAGCTGATTGTCAT
This sequence comes from Leucoraja erinaceus, assembly GCF_028641065.1. Lineage (NCBI taxonomy): Eukaryota > Metazoa > Chordata > Chondrichthyes > Rajiformes > Rajidae > Leucoraja > Leucoraja erinaceus. Next base: position 53,855,934 of record NC_073388.1, on the reverse strand, counting down.
GGACTGCCGGTCCTGTGCTTGAAACTGCAATGGCAATGGAAGTGAAATGAAAATGCAATCAGCAGTTTGGCTTGGTCTGCCCTGTGCTTGAAACTGCAATGGCAATGGAAATGAAATGAAAATACAATCAGCTGTTTGGCTTCGCCTTCCTTGTGCTTGAAATTGCAATGGCTTGGCGTGCCCTGCCCTGTGCTTGAAACTACAATGGTGGTTTAAATGAAATGAAAACGCAATGAGCAGTTTGGCTAGGCCTGCTCTGAGCTTGGAACTGCAATGGGAGTGGAAATGAAATGAAAATGCAATGGGCTGTTTGGCTTAGCCTGCCCTGTCCTTGAAACTGCAATGGCAGTGGAAATGAAATGAAAATGAAATTAGCTGTTTGGCTTGGCCTGCCCTGTGCTTGAAACTGCAATGACAATGGAAGTGAAGTGAAAATGCAATCAGCTGTTTGGCTTGGCTTGGCCTGCCCTGTGCTTGAAACTGCAATGGCAATTGAAGTGAAGTGAAAATGAAATCAGTTGTTTGGCTTGGCCTGCCATGTGCTTGAAACTGCAATGGCATAGGAAGTGAAGTGAAAAACCAATCAGCTGTTTGGCTTGGCCTGCCCTGTGCTTGAAACTTCAATGGCAATGGAAGTGAATTGAAAATGCAATCAGCTGTTTGGCTTGGCCTGCCCTGTGCTTGAAACAGCAATGGCAATGGAATTGAAATGAAAATGCAATCAGCTGCACGGCCTGCCCTGTGCTTGAAACTGCAATGGCAATGGATAGAAATTAAAATGCAATGAGCTGTTCAGCCTGCCCTGTTCTTGAAACTGCAATGGCAATGGAAGTGAAATGAAAATGCAATGAGCTGTTCGGCCTGCCCCGTGCTTGAAACTACAATGGCAATGGATGGGAAATGAAAATGCAATGAGCTGTTCGGCCTGCCCCCTGCTTGAATTCAATGGCAATAGAAGTGAAATGAAATGCAATGAGCTCTTCGGCCTGCGCTATGCTTGAAACTGCAATGGCTATGGAAGTGATATGAAAATGCAACAAGCTACTCGGCCTGCCAAGTGCTTGACACTGCATGGGCAATGGAAGTGAAATTAAAATGCAATGAGCTGTTCGGCCTGCCCTGTGCTTGAAACTGCATTGGCAATGGAAGCAAAATGAAAATGCAATGAGCTGTTCGGCCTGCCCTGTGCTGGAAGTGGCAATGGCAATTGAAGTGAAATGAAAATCCAATCAGCTGTTTGGCTTGGCCAGCCATGTGCTTGAAACTGCAATGGCAATTGAAGTGAAGTGAAAATCAAATCAGCTGTTTGGCTTGGCCTGCCCTGTACTTAAAACTGCAATGGCAATGGAATTGAAATGAAAATGCAATTAGCTGCACGGCCTGCCCTGTGCTTGAAACTGCAATTGGCAGTGGAAGTGAAGTGAAAATGCAATCAGCTGTTTGGCTTGGCCTGCCTTGTGCTTGAAACTGCAATGGCAATGGAAGTGAATTGAAAATGAAAATCCAAACAGCTGTTTGGCTAGGACTGTCATGTGCTTGAAACTGCAATGGGAGTGGAAATGAAATGAAAATGCAATGGGCTATTTGGCTTAGCCTGCCCTGTCCTTGAAACTGCAATGGCAGTGGAAATGAAATGAAAATGCAATTAGCTGTTTGGCTTGGCCTGCCCTGTGCTTGAAACTGCAATGGCAATGGAAGTGAAGTAAAAATGCAATCAGCTGTTTGGCTTGGCCTGCCCTGTGCTTGAACTGCAATGGCAATGGAATTGAAATGAAAATGCAATCAGCTGCACGGCCTGCCCTGTGCTTGAAACCGCAATGTCAATGGATAGAAATGAAAATGCAATGAGCTGTTCAGCCTGCCCCATGCTTGAATCCAATGCAATGGAAGTGAAATGAAATGTAATGAGCTCTTTGTCATCACTGTGCTTGAAACTGCAATGGCAATGGAAGTGAAAATACAATCAGCTGTTTGGCTTGGCCTGCCCTGTGCTTGAAACTGCAATGGCAATGGAAGTGTAGTGAAAGTGCAATGAGCTGCTTGGTTTGGCCTGCCCTGTGCTTGAAACTGCAATGGCAATGGTAGTGAATTGAAAATGAAAATCCAATCAGCTGTTTGGCTTGGCCAGCCATGTGCTTGAAACTGCAATGGCAATGGAAGTGAAGTGAAAATGCAATCAGCGGTTTGGCTAGGCCTGCACTGAGTTTGGAACTGCAATGGGAGTGGAAATGAAATGAAAATGCAATGGGCTGTTTGGCTTAGCCTGCCCTGTCCTTGAAACTGCAATGGCAATGGAAATGAAGTGAAAATGCAATCAGCTGTTTGGCTTGGCCTGCCTTGTGCTTGAAACTGCAATGGCAATGGTAGTGAATTGAAAATGAAAATCCAATTAGCTGTTTGGCTTGGCCTGCCCTGTGCTTGAAACTGCAATGGCAATGGAAGTGAAGTGAAAATGCAATCAGCTGTTTGGCTTGGCTTGGCCTGCCATGTGCTTGAAACTGCAATGGAAATTGCAGTGAAGTGAAGATGCAATCAGCTGTTTGGCTTGGCCTGCCTTGTGCTTGAAACTGCAATGGCAATGGTAGTGAATTGAAAATGAAAATCCAATTAGCTGTTTGGCTTGGCCTGCCCTGTGCTTGAAACTGCAATGGCAATGGATGGGAAATGAAAATGCAATGAGCTGTTCGGCCTGCACCCTGCTTGAATTCAATGGCAATGGAAGTGAAATGAAATGCAATGAGCTCTTCGGACTGCGCTATGCTTGAAACTGCAATGGCTATGGAAGTGATATGAAAATGCAATGAGCTACTCGGCCTACCCTGTGCTTGAAACTGCAAGGGCAATGGAAGTGAAATTAAAATGCAATGAACTGTTCGGCCTGCCCTGTGCTTGAAACTGCAATGGCAATGGAAGCAAAATGAAAATGCAATGAGCTGCTCGGCCTGCCCTGTGCTGGAAGCGACAATGGTAATTGAAGTGAAGTGAAAATCCAATCAGCTGTTTGGCTTGGCCAGCCATGTGCTTGAAACTGCAATGGCAATGGAAGTGAAGTGAAAATGCAATCAGCTGTTTGGCTTTGCCTGCCCTGTGCTTGAAACTGCAATGGCAATGGAAGTGAAGTGAAAATGCAATGAGCTGTTTAGCTTGGCCTGTCCTGTACTTGAAACTGCAATTGGCAGTGGAAATGAAGTGAAAATGCAATCAGCTGTTTGGCTTGGCCTGCCTTGTGCTTGAAACTGCAATGGCAATGGAAGTGAATTGAAAATGAAAATGCAATCATCTGTTTGACTTGTTCTTGTCCTGTGCTTGAAACTGCAATGGCAGTGGAAATGAAGTGAAAATGCAATCATCTGTTTGGCCTGCCCTGCCCTGCCCTGTGCTTAAAATTGCAATGGCAATGGAAGTAAAATGAAAATGCAATCAGCAATGCGGCTTGGCCTTCCCAGTGCTGGAAACTGCAATGGCAATGGAAGTGAAATAAAAATGCAATCAGCTGATTGTCATGGACTGCCTCTCCTGTGCTTGAAACTGCAATGGCAATGGAAGTGAATTGAAAATGCAATCAACAGTTTGGCTTGGCCTGCCCAGTGCTTGAAAGTACAATGGCAGTGTAAATGAAATGAAAACGCAATGAGCTGTTTGGCTAGGCCTGCTCTGAGCTTGGAACTGCAATGGGAGTGTAATGATATGGAAATGCAATGCGCTGTTTGGCTTAGCCTGACCTGCCCTGTCCTTGAAACTGCAATGGGAGTGGAAATTAAATGAAAATGCTATTCGCTGTTTGGCTTAGCCTGCCCTGTCCTTGAAACTGCAATGGCAGTGGAAATGAAAAGAAAATGCAATTAGCTGTTTGGCTTGGCCTGCCCTATGCTTGAAACTGCATTTGCAATGGAAGTGAACTGAAAATGTAATCAGCTGTTTGGCTTGGCTTGTCCTGCCCTGTGCTTGAAACTGCAATGGCAATTGAAGTGAAATGAAAATGAAATGAAGTGAAGTGAAGTGAAGTGAAGTGAAGTGAAGTGAAGTGAAGTGAAGTGAAGTGAAAATCCAATCAGCTGTTTGGCTTGGCCTGCCCTGTGCTTGAATCTGCAATGGCAATGGAAGTGAAGTGAAAATCCAATCAGCTGTTTGGCTCGGCCTGCCCTGTGCTTGAAACTGCAATGGCAATGGAAATGAAATGAAAATGCAATGAGCTGTTCCTCCTGCACTGTGCTTGAAACTGTAATGGCAATGGAAGTGAAATAAAAATGCAATGAGCTGTTCGGCCTGCCCTGTGCTTGAAACTGCTATGGCAATGGAAGTCAAATGAAAATGCAATGAGCTGCTCATCCTGACCTGTGCTTAAAACTGCAATGGCAATGGAGTGAAATAAAAATGCAATGAGCTGCTCGGCCTGCCCTGTGCTTGAAACTGCAATGGCAATGGAAGTGAAAGTAAAATGCAATGAGCTCTTCGGCCTGCCCTATGCTTGAAACTGCAATGGCAATGGAAGTGAAATGAAAATGCAATTAGCTGTTCGGCCTGCTCTGTACTTGAAACTGCAATGGCAATGGAAGTGAAATGAAAATGCAATGAGGTATTCGGCCTGCCCTGTGCTCGAAACTGCAATGGCAATTGAAGTGAAATGACAATGTAATGAGCTGTTCGGCCTGCCCTGTGCTTGAAGCAGCAATGGCAATGGAATTGAAATGAAAATGCAATGAGCTGTTCGGCCTCCCCTGTGCTTGAAACTGCTATGGCAATGGAAGTGAAATGAAAATGCAATCAGCGCTTCTGCCTGCCCTATGTTTGAAACTACAATGGCAATGGACGTGAAATTAAAATGCAATGAGCTGTTCAGCCTGCCCTGTTCTTGACACTGCACTGGCAAGGGAAGTGAAATGAAAATGCAATGACCTGTTCGGCCTGCCCCGTGCTTGAAACCAATGGCAATGGAGTGAAATAAAAATGCAACAAGCTCTTCGGCCTGGCCTGTGTTTGAAACTGCAACGGCAATGGAATTGAAATGCAAATACAATGAGCTGTTAGGCCTGTCCTGTGCTTGAATCAGCAATGGCAATGCAGGTGAAATGAAAATGCAATGAGCTGTTCGGCCTGCCCTGTGCTTGAAGCTGCAATGGCAATGGAAGTGAAATAAAAATGCAATCAGCTGTTCGGCTTGCCCTGTGTTGAAACTTCAATGGCAATGGAAGTGAAATGAAAATGCAATGAGCTGTTCGGCCTGCCCTGTGTTTGAAGCGGCAATGGCAATGGAAGTGAAATGAAAATGCAATGAGCTGATCGGCCTCCCCTGTGATTGAAACTGCAATGGCAATGGAATTGAAATGAAAATACAATGAGCTGTTTGACCTGCCCTGTGCTTGAAGCAGCAATGGCAATGGAAGTTAAATCAAAACGCAATGAGCTGTTCGGCCTGCCCTGTGTTTGAAGCGGCAATGGCAATGGAAGTGAAATGAAAATGCAATGAGCTGTTCGGCCTGCCCTGTACTTGAAACTGCAATGGCAATGGAAGTGAAATGAAAATGCAATGAGGTATTCGGCCTGCCCTGTGCTCGAAACTGCAATGGCAATTGAAGTGAAATGAAAATGTAATGAGCTGTTCGGCCTGCCCTGTGCTTGAAACTGCAATGGCTATGGAAGTGAAATGACAATGTAATGAACTGTTCGGCCTCCTTTGTGCTTAAAACTGCAATGGCAAAGGAATTGAAATGAAAATGCAATGAGCTGTTCGGCCTCCCCTGTGCTTGAAACTGCTATGGCAATGTAAGTGAAATGAAAATGCAATCAGCGCTTCTGCCTGCCCTATGTTTGAAACTGCAATGGCAATGGACGTGAAATTAAAATGCAATGAGCTGTTCGGCCTGCCCTGTTCTTGATACTGCACTGGCAAGGGAGGTGAAATGAAAATGCAATGACCTGTTCGTCCTGCCCCGTGCTTGAAACCAATGGCAATGGAGTGAAATAAAAATGCAATGAGCTCTTCGGCCTGCCCTGTGCTTGAAACTGCAACGGCAATGGAATTTAAATGAAAATACAATGAGCTGTTCGGCCTGTCCTGAGCTTGAATCAGCAATGGCAATGCAAGTGAAATGAAAATGCAATGAGCTGTTCGGCCTGCCCTGTGCTTGAAGCTGCAATGGCAATGGAAGTGAAATAAAAATGCAATCAGCTGTTCGGCTTGCCCTGTGTTGAAACTTCAATGGCAATGGAAATGAAATGAAAATGCAATCAGCTCTTCGGCCTGCCCTATGTTTGAAACTGCAATGGCTATGGAAGTGAAATGAAAATGCAATGAGATGTTCGGCCTCCCATGTGGTCGAAACTGCAATGGCAATGGAAGTGAAATAAAAATGCAATCAGCTGTTCGGCTTGCCCTGTGCTTGAAACTGCAATGGCAATGGAAGTGAAATGAAAATGCAATGAGCTGATCGGCCTCCCCTGTGATTGAAACTGCAATGTCAATGGAATTGAAATGAAAATACAATGAGCTGTTTGACCTGCCCTGTGCTTGAAGCGGCAATGGCAATGGAAGTGAAATAAAAATGCAATAAGCTGTTTGGCTTGCCCTGTGCTTGACACTGCAATGGCAATGGAGGTAAAATGAAAATGCAATCAGCTCTTCGGCCTGCTCTATGTTTGAAACTGCAATGGCAATGGACGTGAAATTAAAATGCAATGAGCTGTTCGACCTGCCCTGTGCTTGAAACTGCACTGGCAAGGGAAGTGAAATGAAAATGCAATGAGCAGTTTGGCCTGCCCGGTGCTTGAAACAGCAATGGCAATAGATGAGAAATGAAAATGCAATGAGCTGTTCGGCCTCCCCCATGCTTGAATCCAATGGCAATGGAAGTGCAATGAAATGCAATGAGCTCTTCGCCCGGCGCTCTGCTTGAAAGCGCTATGGCAATGGAAATGAAATGAAATTGCAATCAGCTATTCGGCTTGCCCTGTGCTTGAAATTGCAATGGCAATGGAAGTGAAATGAAAATGCAATGAGCTGTTCGGTCTGCCCTGTGCTTGAAACTGCAATGGCTATGGAAGTGAAATGAAAATGCAATGAGCTCTTCAGCCTCCTTTATGCTTGAAACTGCAATGGCAATGGAATTGAAATTAAAATACAATGAGCTGTTCAGCCTGCCCTGTGCTTGAAGCAGCAATGGCAATGGAAGTGAAATGAAAATGCAATGAGCTGTTCGGCCTGCCCTGTGCTTGAAACTGCAATGGCAATGGAAGTGAAATGAAAATGTAATCAGCTCTTCTGCCTGCCCTATGTTTGAAACTGCAATGGCAATGGACGTGAAATTAAAATGCAATGAGCTGTTCGGCCTGCCCTGTGCTTGAAACTGCACTGGCAATGGAAGTGAAATGAAAATGCAATGAGCTGATCGGCCTGCCCTGTGCTTGAAACTGCAATGGCAATGGAATTGAAATGAAAATGCAATGAGCTGTTCGGCCTCCCCTGTGCTTGAAACTGCTATGGCAATGGAAGTGAAATGAAAATGCAATCAGCGCTTCTGCCTGCCCTATGTTTGGAACTACAATGGCAATGGACGTGAAATTAAAATGCAATGAGCTGTTCGGCCTGCCCTGTTCTTGACACTGCACTGGCAAGGGAAGTGAAATGAAAATGCAATGACCTGTTCGGCCTGCCCCGTGCTTGAAACCAATGGCAATGGAGTGAAATAAAAATGCAATGAGCTCTTCGGCCTGGCCTGTGTTTGAAACTGCAACGGCAATGGAATTGAAATGCAAATACAATGAGCTGTTCGGCCTGTCCTGTGCTTGAATCAGCAATGGCAATGCAGGTGAAATGAAAATGTAATGGGCTGTTCGGCCTGCCCTGTGCTTGAAGCTGCAATGGCAATGGAAGTGAAATAAAAATGCAATCAGCTGTTCGGCTTGCCCTGTGTTGAAACTTCAATGGCAATGGAAGTGAAATGAAAATGCAATCAGCTCTCCGGCCTGCCCTATGTTTGAAACTGCAATGGCTATGGAAGTGAAATGAAAATGCAATGAGCTCTTCAGCCTCCTTTATGCTTGAAACTGCAATGGCAATGGAATTGAAATTAAAATACAATGAGCTGTTCAGCCTGCCCTGTGCTTGAAGCAGCAATGGCAATGGAAGTGAAATGAAAATGCAATGAGCTGTTCGGCCTGCCCTGTGCTTGAAATTGCAATGGGAATGGAAGTGAAATGAAAATGCAATGAGCTGTTCGGCTTGCCCTGTGCTTGAAACTGCAATGGCAATGGACGTGAAATTAAAATGCAATGAGCTGTTCGGCCTGCCCTATGTTTGAAACTGCAATGGCTATGGAAGTGAAATGAAAATGCAATGAGCTCTTCAGCCTCCTTTATGCTTGAAACTGCAATGGCAATGGAATTGAAATTAAAGTACAATGAGCTGTTCAGCCTGCCCTGTGCTTGAAGCAGCAATGGCAATGGAAGTGAAATGAAAATGCAATGAGCTGTTCGGCCTGCCCTGTGCTTGAAATTGCAATGGGAATGGAAGTGAAATGAAAATGCAATGAGCTGTTCGGCTTGACCTGTGCTTGAAACTGCAATGGCAATGGAAGTGAAATGAAAATGCAATCAGCTCTTCTGCCTGCCCTATGTTTGAAAGTGCAATGGCAATGGACGTGAAATTAAAATGCAATGAGCTGTTCGGCCTGCCCTGTGCTTGAAACTGCACTGGCAATGGAAGTGAAATGAAAATGCAATGAGCTGATCGGCCTGCCCTGTGCTTGAAACTGCAATGGCAATGGAATTGAAATGAAAATGCAATGAGCTGTTCGGCCTCCCCTGTGCTTGAAACTGCTATGGCAATGGAAGTGAAATGAAAATGCAATCAGCGCTTCTGCCTGCCCTATGTTTGAAACCACAATGGCAATGGACGTGAAATTAAAATGCAATGAGCTGTTCGGCCTGCCCTGTTCTTGACACTGCACTGGCAAGGGAAGTAAAATGAAAATGCAATGACCTGTTCGGCCTGCCCCGTGCTTGAAACCAATGGCAATGGAGTGAAATAAAAATGCAATGAGCTCTTCGGCCTGGCCTGTGTTTGAAACTGCAACGGCAATGGAATTGAAATGCAAATACAATGAGCTGTTCGGCCTGTCCTGTGCTTGAATCAGCAATGGCAATGCAGGTGAAATGAAAATGCAAAGGGCTGTTCGGCCTGCCCTGTGCTTGAAGCTGCAATGGCAATGGAAGTGAAATAAAAATGCAATCAGCTGTTCGGCTTGCCCTGTGTTGAAACTTCAATGGCAATGGAAGTGAAATGAAAATGCAATCAGCTCTCCGGCCTGCCCTATGTTTGAAACTGCAATGGCTATGGAAGTGAAATGAAAATGCAATGAGATGTTCGGCCTCCCATGTGCTCGAAACTGCAATGGCAATGGAAGTGAAATAAAAATGCAATCAGCTGTTCGGCTTGCCCTGTGCTTGAAACTGCAATGGCAATGGAAGTGAAATGAAAATGCAATGAGCTGATCGGCCTCCCCTGTGATTGAAACTGCAATGGCAATGGAAGTGAAATAAAAATGCAATCAGCTATTCGGCTTGCCCTGTGCTTGAAATTGCAATGGCAATGGAAGTGAAATGAAAATGCAATGAGCTGTTCGGCCTGCCCTGTACTTGAAACTGCAATGGCAATGGAAGTGAAATGAAAATGCAATGAGGTATTCGGCCTGCCCTGTGCTCGAAACTGCAATGGCAATTGAAGTGAAATGAAAATGTAATGAGCTGTTCGGTCTGCCCTGTGCTTGAAACTGCAATGGCTATGGACGTGAAATGAAAATGTAATGAGCTCTTCAGCCTCCTTTGTGCTTGAAACTGCAATGGCAATGGAATTGAAATTAAAATACAATGAGCTGTTCAGCCTGCCCTGTGCTTGAAACTGCAATGGCAATGGAAGTGAAATGAAAATGTAATCAGCTCTTCTGCCTGCCCTATGTTTGAAACTGCAATGGCAATGGACGTGAAATTAAAATGCAATGACCTGTTCGGCCTGCCCTCTGCTTGAAACTGCACTGGCAATGGAAGTGAAATGAAAATGCAATGAGCTGATCGGCCTGCCCTGTGCTTGAAACTGCAATGGCAATGGAAGTGAAATGAAAATGCAATGAGCTGATCGGCCTGCCCTGTGCTTGAAACTGCAATGGCAATGGAAGTGAAATGAAAATGCAATCAGCTCTTCGGCCTGCCCTATGTTTGAAACTGCAATGGCAATAGAAATGAAATGAAAATGCAATGAGCTGTTAGGCCCGCCCTGTACTTGAAACTGGAATGGCAATGGAAGTGAAATGAAAATGCAATGAGGTATTCGGACTGCCCTGTGCTCGAAACTGCAATTTCAATTGAAGTGAAATGAAAATGTAATGAGCTGTTTGGCCTGCCCTGTGCTTGAAACTGCAATGGCTATGGAAGTGAAATGAAAATGCAATGAGCTCTTCGGCCTCCCCTGTGCTTGACACTGAAATGGCAATGGAATTTAAATGAAAATACAATTAGCTGTTCGGCCTGCCCTGTGCTTGAAGCAGCAATGGCAATGGAAGTAAAATGAAAATGTAATGAGCTGTTCGGCCTGCCCTGTGCCTGAAATTGAAATGGAAATTAAATTAAATGAGTTGTTTGGCCTGCCTGAAACCACTAATTTCAGCCCACAAGGCCCCTATTAGCCTAGAAACCAGTCCCTTTTGCCCAAAATGCCTGTATTTGCTCAGGGAGAGCATTTTGGCCCAAAGGTCCCGTGCCAGGTCAGGAAAAGTGCAGAAAAAGTGCCTTTCACTGAGATATCACTCAGATTCTTTTTAAAGAGCCCCTTCGACCCATCAGGCCTGTACTATCCCACGAGGAGTCCCTTCAGGCCATCAGTAAGTATTTCCCCTGCAAGTATTAAACCTCACCTCAGTATATTTCTCCCTCCCTTCATTGGTTCCCTGTGAGATCCACACCAGGATGGACTTTCCTCCTTCATTGCTGTGATCTGATTATTTGCCCTCTCCCCCTTCTCTCTCAGAGTCTCTCACCAGTTTTGGGCAGAATTTCTGACAGTTTCTGAGCTGCCAGCCCATCAGGCCTGAGTGACTGAGCAGCCAGCCCACCAGGCCTGAGTGACTGAGCTGCCAGCCCAAGAACCCACTCGGCACACAATGCCCATACTAGCCCTCTGTAAACCAGTTGCTTCGGCCCACAACACCCATACTAGCGCTCCAGCAAGACCCCCCCCCCCCCCCCCCAACTGGCCACCAATATTGGAATTGGTGGAGAGGTGGACTATTGCGTTGGGGGACGAGCTCGGCCATGTGAACATGGGACCCAACGGGTCCCACTTAGTCTAATACATAACTAAAATTGTGATCTTGTGATCTTCCGGTTTGTGCCGTCTTTCTATTTGTGCAAAAACGGTTCGTGATAGCACTACAATCTTTCGCCAGTTCACTCACCGCTCTCCTGGTTGCAATTGCACCAAGCTTTGTTCCGATTGGGTGAATGTTGTAAAAGTTAGAGAGGTTTAAAAAACCTTAAAAATCGCACGTGCGCAGATCGATCTCTTGTCCTGCCGTTCAGAGCCTTCCTGCGCATATCAATCTCTTCTCCTGCTGCTCTTCTCCTGCCGAACGCCATCGCATCTTTACTGGAGCTGAGGATGGCCGGTAGAGGTTTCCAACCGGACACAATTTTCGGAGGGACCCAAAGCAACCCAGCCCCGAGCAGCCCAGCTCTGAGCTTGCACATTCTCCCTGTGATCAATTGGGTTTCCTTGTGTGCTTTGGTTTCCCCCCACATCCAAAAAGTGTTTTGGTTGGTATCTTAATGAGCTGAAAGTGGCCTCTGGTATGTTAGTTGACTGGATGTGTCTGGGAAGTTGATAAGAATGTGAGGAGAACATTGATTGATTGAGCGATACAGCATGGAAATGGGCCTTTCGGTTCACCAAATGCACGCCAATCATCGATTCACGGTAGCTCTATGTTATTTCACTTTTGCACTCACATCCTAGACATTGGTGGTCATTTACAGAGGCCAATTAACCCTCAAATCTGCATGTCTTGAGGATGTGGGAGGAAACTGGAGTATCCAGATAATACCTATGCAGTCATAGGGACAACATGCAAACTGCACATAGACAGCACCCAAGGTCAGTATTGAATCCAGGTCTCTGGCGCTATGAGGCAGTATTTCTACCAGCTAACATATAGGATTAGTTCAAATGGATGCTTGATGGCATGAAGGACCAGTTTCTGTGCTTTATGACTACCCCATCTCATCACTTTGGGTAGCATTCATTATGTTGAGCAATCAACTACTTGCTTTCACTGTTCCAATGATTGTGGATAGTGAGCCGTATGCCATTTTCCTTCTATTCAGGACTTCTTGTGGCATCGAATGCACTGTGAAGTGCTTCCCTGGTCTGATTCAACTGTTTTGGGAATACTTCATCATGAAAGTATTATTTCACACTGATGTCAGCATTAACAACTTAACTTGGGAAAGTTCCAATGGAGGCAGCCTTACAGTGACTCTGAATAAACTGCTGCAGCTGCCCCGACGCCAACAGCTCACTGAGTGCATAAATTCTTCTTTGGAATGTCTTTCCCTTTTCCAAAACCTACGTCCTCTGATTTTAGACACCCTGCTATGGGGAAATGTTACTCTCCAAGCCTCTGATAATTCTGTGTACATCTGGCAGGCTCACCCCTCAGCCAGGTATCACATATATTTCAATTAAACAATATTTCATATAACCATATAACAATTACAGCACGGAAACAGGCCATCTCGGCCCTACAAGTCCGTGCCAAACAACTTTTTTTCCCTTAGCCCCACCTGCCTGCACTCATACCATAACCCTCCATTCCCTTCTCATCCATATGCCTATCCAATTTATTTTTAAATTATACCAATGAACCTGCCTCCACCACTTCCACTGGAAGCTCATTCCACACCGCTACCACTCTCTAAGTAAAGAAGTTCCCCCTCATGTTACCCCTAAACTTCTGTCCCTTAATTCTGAAGTCATGTCCTCTTGTTTGAATCTTCCCTATTCTCAAAGGGAAAAGCTTGTCCACATCAACTCTGTCTATCCCTCTCATCATTTTAAAGACCTCTATCAAGTCCCCCCTTAACCTTCTGTGCTCCAGAGAATAAAGACCCAACTTATTCAACCTATCTCTGTAACTTAGTTGTTGACAACCAGGCAACATTCTAGTAAATCTCCTCTGTACTCTCTCTATTTTGTTGACATCCTTCCTATAATTGGGCGACCAAAATTGTACTCCATACTCCAGATTTGGTCTCACCAATGCCTTGTACAATTTTAACATTACATCCCAGCTTCTATACTCAATGCTCTGATTTATAAAGGCTAGCATACCAAAAGCTTTCTTTACCACCCTATCTATATGAGATTCCACCTTCAAGGAACTGTGCACGGTTATACCCAGATCCCTTTGTTCAAATGTATTCTTCAATTCCCTACCATTTACCATGTACGTCCTATTTTGATTTGTCCTGCCAAGGTGTAGCACCTCACATTTATCAGCATTAAACTCCATCTGCCATCTTTCAGCCCATTTTTCCAAATGGCCTAAATCACTCTGTAGACTTTGGAAATCCTCTTCATTATCCACAACACCCCCTATCTTGGTATCATCTGCATACTTACTAATCCAATTTACCACACCTTCATCCAGATCATTGATGTACATGACAAACAACAAAGGACCCAACACAGATCCCTGAGGCACCCCACTAGTCACCTGCCTCCAACCCGATAAACAGCCATCCACCATTACCCTCTGGCTTCTCCCATTCAGCCACTGTTGAATCCATCTTGCTATTCCTGCATTTTTGCCCAACAGTTGAACCTTCTTAACCAACCTTCCATGAGGAACCTTGTCAAAGGCCTTACTAAAGTCCATATAGACAACATCCACTGCTTTACCCTCGTCAATTTCCTTAGTAACCTCTTAAAAAAATTCAAGAAGATTAGTCAAACATGACCTTCCAGGCACAAATCCATGTTGACTGTTGACTATTCCTTGGAGCCATTGCTCCATTGAACTCTCTATTAGTACGTTCTGCTCTCGATCCCTAGGAAAGGCATGGACTACTCATTAAGACCTCCTTCATTAAGTCCTGGATGGCCCTAAACATTCTAGGATTTAATGAAAAGAAGACAGAGGTGATATTGTTTGGCCCCAATGGCTGCCGTGAACCTCCCCTTGTTGACTTGGGTCCACTGGCACGGTACGTGAAGCCAACAGTTTTAAACCTGGGTTTTAGGATGGACAGTGATTTTAAACTAGATCATCAAATAGGCGCTGTGGTTAAGTCCAGCTTCTTTCGCCTAAGGAAGTTGGTTCAAAATGCTGCCACTCGCCTTTTAACTGGAACTCGAAAGAGGGAGCACATAACGCCAATTCTGGCCTCCCTCCACTGGCTCCCGGTGCACTTTCGAGTTCATTTTAAAATTCTTTTATTTGTTTTTAAATCTCTAAATGGGCTCGCCCCGCCTTACCTCTCTGAACTGCTCCACCCATACGCTCCTGCCCGATGCCTCAGGTCAGCTGATCAGCTGCTCCTGGAGGTACCGAGGTCCAAGCGGAAGCTCAGAGGGGATAGAGCCTTCTCTGTTGCTGCTCCGGCACTCTGGAACACCCTGCCGTTGCACATCAGACAGGCCCCCTCACTGTCCATCTTCAAAACCAGTATTAAAACACATTTATATTCCTTGGCTTTTGACACTGCTTGAGACTTTGCTCCTGTTTTTAGTGCTTTTAATGTTTTTAATTTTTATTGTTTTTACTCTTTTGTTTAATGTTTGTATTGTTATGTAACAATTTCTTGTCCATGATCAGTCATGTACAGCACTTTGTTGCAACTGTGGTTGTTTTAAAGTGCTCTATAAAGTAGTTACTATTATTATCATGTCAGATGGGAGCCAATCTATTTCCCGTTCTCCTGTGGCCATTGCCAGTACTATCCTCGGCTGTAATGGGTCCCAAGGCATGTTGTTTCCTTCCCTTCATTCATATGTTTAGCTGTGGGCTTTTTTAACAAACATGGTATTTTGGTCTTGTTCCATTATTCCCAGAATGGTTTTGAACAGAGCAGTGGTCACTAATAGCTTGTTATTTGTTGATTAAAACCATGTCCACGCATCTAGTATTGGGGAATGGAAACGTTTTCACCATGTAGGTTAACAGCTGCTAATTCAACAGGTTAGACATTGAGATAATATGGGGTTTGAAGCCTCTGCTTCTCTTTCGACGGTTGCAAACCGACCTGCTGAGTATTGTCAATATTTTCTATTATTTTTCCAGATTTCCAGCATTTCTTTTGTTTCAGGCATTGAGGTAACTGGATAGTTCATCCATTAGCAATGTTACAAAATTTTGAGATTTAAAAAATCAAGTCCGTAATTTATCCCATCAGATAAAGCATAAAAAGAAGTTTAATTTGTCACCTAATTCACTTTCATATCTTCAGTATTAAAAAAGTTATTCTGAAACAAATATGAAACAATCTTACTTAGATGATGAAATTAAAGCATATAATTAGTTAGTTACCTAATTGTAGCTAATTACAAAATTCAATTACTAGATCTAAACATCTATCAATTTCTTAAGAATAGATTAACATTTTTAAATAGCCTAAGTGTCCAAATAACATCCACACAAGAATTCACAATATAACATAATTTTAAAACCTCATTGTTATGGATTTATGGGCCAAATGGAAGGAATTTAATGTTTAATACCTGTAAATTATTGGCCATTTAAATCAACTTGCGAGTGGGTTTTTCTGGAACGCGACCATTTGGAATGTTGCGGTTTGCAGTGGTTTAGACCCCTATATCGGCATAAAAAACACTGCCAGTTGGTATGGGGACTAAATCACCATTTCACAACTTAAAATGTGAACTAAAGGCATCTTAAGGACCATTTTTATACATAAAAATAAACAGCTTTTTTTTACCTGTCACCTACCTGAAATCCATCCCCGTTGTCGGCGTTGACGGCTTTAGAAGCTGATTTTAAAATGACTCCAGCGCTAAACGAGTCGGGCGATTAAAAAAAAAATACACAGAACTCCCATCGGAATGATTCTTCAGCACAAGCTTGCACTCCAACCAAATATAATCCAGGACAAGGTAAGAAAAAAAAACGTGTTTTAACCCCGCACCCCCCCCCCCCCCCCCTCAAACGCGCCAAAATCGCGCACACGGCCAGTGGCAGAATTGCAGCGCCGCTGAAGGTAAGTATTGTAACATACCTACATCCATCACATCAGGCAATAAACCTCACATTCAGATTTTATCTGTCTACATGACTCTCTTTAGAATGTACTCCTGTAAGAAATCCTATTTATCTTTACCATACTATTCAATCATGTGCAAGCCCTCATTGGGCAATCCATTGGGTAGTCAAAGTTAATGGCAATTTCATCTCTAACAACTGGTCTTCCTCCAAGTTAGTTCCTCACTTAGTCCACCTATAGTCCACCTGATTCATACATTTATCATATCTTACTTATTATGAGACAGAGCAAGGTTATTTATTCCATCAGATCCATGCCATCACACTGTAAATAGGTCCCAGGATCAATCATTCTACCATTGTATGCGATAATCTATAATAATAATAATAATAATAATCTTATTTATATAGCACATTTTTAGTCAACTTGCATTGACCCCAAAGTGCTTCACATAATTACATTACATTTACACACAGGCAAAGGTGGGTGAAGTGTCTTGCCCCAAGGACACAACGACAGTTTACACTCCAAGCAGGATTCGAACCGGCTACTTTCCGGTCGCCAGCCAAACACTTAGCCCATTGCGCCATCTGTCGTCCCATCTATAATAATTAATATGAGTTCAATGATAATGTCTTGCCCGTATGATAATCACTACAGTTCCCATAAATGTTGGTACACAGTTGGTAAATATGAGTTACATGTGGAATTCTCTCTGTCACTATCACTATAGGTGGACTAAGTTAGCGCCTGTGAGGAACTAACTTGGAGGTAAACCAGTTGGTAGAGATGAAATAACCATTAACATGTAGTACCCAGGCAGCATAGTGGCGCAGCGGTAGAGTTGCTACCTTACAGTACCAAAGACCCAAGTTCAATCTCGACTACATGTGCAGTCTGTATGATGTTTGTACGTTGTCCCTGTGACCATAGGTGCTTCCTCCCACGTCCCAAAGATATGCAGGTTTGAAGGTTAATTGGCTTTTGTAAATTGTCCCTAGGGGGTAGGATAGAACCAGTGTGTCAAGTCAAGAACGTTTTATTGTCATATATTCCAAAACGGAACCATGAAATTCATACTTGCAGCAGCACAACAGATAAGTAAACATAGTACTTTGTAAAATCCATAATAAACATAAATAAAATGTATATATATATATATCTATACATTTTATTTTTGTTTCCATGTTGTATGTCTAAACTTAATTAAACTGGAAATGTATGCTACTGGTCTGGATTTACTTTGAGCTCCAACACTGGCAATCTCGACGAGCGATCCCAGGCTCCGCGGTGTGTAAACTCAGCGCCGACCCGCAGCTGGACGCTCCACAGACCGCAGCTCCGTGATGTTGGAATCGGCGGTCTCAGCACTCCGGAGCCCAACGCACAGCGACCGGGTAAGGCATCGCCTGCTCTGTGATGGAGCTTCAGCGCTGTGCCGCCGCCAAAGCTGAAGTCCTGGCCGGTCCCAGCAGGATACGCCGCTCCAGTCCCGTTGGTAGACCGCGAGGAAGGGGCGAAGATACGGCTCGGAGAAAAGTCGCATCTCCGACCAGGTTGGGACTGAGAAAAAAGTTTCCCTCTTCCCCCCACCACCCCCCACAGAAAAAAAAGTTAGACCTCCAAACAAACACTTTTTAACTCACAAATATATTTTTTTTAAAGGGTGAAAGGACTAACAGCTGCTGGCAGGGCAGCCATACTCGACGGCGCATCACTGCCTATATCTCTCGTTTCCCTTTCCCCTGACTAGTCTGAAGAAGGATCTGAACCCAAAATGTCACCCATTCCTTCTCTACAGTGATGCTGCCCACCCCGCTGAGTTACTTCAGCACTTTATGTCTATTTTCCTCTTACACCAGACTCTCGACTCCTTTCCAAATCCACTTAAACTCCTGAGGAAAGAGATGCAGTCTATGGTATTTTGCTGTTGCTTCTGCAACTAGTCTTACCTCTGTAATTCGAACATCATATGAGAATATTAGGATGGTGCAATCTATTAAGTCTATACAGCTTTTACAAAAGAGAGGTTCAGCTAATTCCACTCTCCTTCCCTCTCCCCATATTTATCACCTAGTTATTCACCTTTCTTAGCTTAGTTTATTGTCACATGTACCGAGGTACAGTGGAAAGCTTTTTTGTTGTGTGCTATCCAGTGAGCAGAAAGACTATACATGATTACAATCAAGCCGTCCACAGTGTACAGATACAATCAGAATCACACTTTATTCGCCAAGTATGTTTTGCAACATACGAGGAGTTTCATTGGCCAGGCCAGTCATACAATTAAAAGCAACAGATCACCCAAAAACACATTTAACATGAACATCCACCAGTGACTCCTACACATTCTTCACTGCGATGGAAGGCGAAATAAAGTTCAAGTCCCTTCTTTTAGTTCTTCCTCGGTCGTGGGCATTGAGCCCCGTTGACGGGATGATCTTGACTCCCGTAGCCAGCGGCGTTTGGGCCCTCCGCGTTGAGGTGACCTGCTCCCGCATCGGGGGATGTCAGCTCCCCAACGCCGGGCGATTGAACCTCGCGTCGGGGCTGGTCGAACCTTCTCCGACGTTGGAGCTCCCGACTCGGCCTCTCCCTGGACACTCCCTTGCGAGCTTGATGGTAAAGTCCGTAGTGGCCGCGGTGGGAGCGATCCCAGGCAAGGGATCACTCCCACCACGCCCCGCGATAGGACTCAAAATCAGTCCGAGGAGACTTCCAGCTCCATCGATGGTATGCCGCAGAGCGCCCAGAGCGTGTGATCCGAAAATTAATCACATCTCCGGCAAGGTAAGAACTTGAAAAAAATAGTTTCCCCCGATTCCCTCCCCCCTCCCCCACATAAGATAAACTGAAGAACATTAAAACAAACTTTTAACCACACTAAAAATAATAAAAAGGATGATAAAACGAAAGACTGCCGGCGGAGCAGCCATCGCCCCGGCGCCCCTGGTGGTTTTTTAAGATAAAAGGAATAATGTTTAGTGTAAGATAAAGTCCAGAACAGTCAGATTAAAGAGTACAACGGTCTCCAATGAGGTAGATGGTAGCTCATGAACGCTCTTTAGTTGGTGATAGGATGGTTCAGTTGCATTATAACAGCTGGGAAGAAACTGTCCCTGCATCTGGAGGTATGCGTTTTCACACTTCTGTACCACTTCCCTGATGGGAAAAGGGAGAAGAGGGAGTGTCCAGGGTGAGACTCGTCCTTGATTATGCCAGTGGCCTTGCAGAGACAGTGTGAAGTGTACATGGAGTCAATAACAATAATAACATTATCGTTGAATCTGCCTCCAGCACATATCCTTGTAATCTAAGACTTTTGGGCCATACCTACTGGTGGGACTGAAACATCTAATGATGGTCGCCAAATTATAGGAAGGACGTCAACAAAATAGAGAGAGTACAGAGGAGATTTACTAGAATGTTGCCTGGGTTTCAGCAACTAAGTTACAGAGAAAGGTTGAACAAGTTAGGTCTTTATTCTTTGGAGCGCAGAAGGATAAGGGGGGGACTTGATAGAGGTCTTTAAAATGATGAGAGGGATAGACAGAGTTGACGTGGATAAGCTTTTCCCACTGAGAGTAGGGAAGATTCAAACAAGGGGACATTGACTTGAGAATTAAGGGACAGAAGTTTAGGGGTAACATGAGGGGGATCTTCTTTACTCGGAGAGTGGTGGCTGTGTGGAATGAGCTTCCAGTGAAGGTGGTGGAGGCAGGTTCGTTTTTTAAAATAAATTTAAAAATAAATTGGATAGTTATATGGACGGGAAAGGAATGGAGGGTTATGGTCTGAGCGCAGGTATATGTGACTAGGGGAGAATACGTGTTCGGCACGGACTAGAAGGGTCGAGATGGCCTGTTTCCGTGCTGTAATTGTTATATGGTTATATGTACAGAGTTCATTGGAGAACAACAGTGCTGGCATTCCAGCACCCCCTTCCTCCACCATTCCACCCACCAATGGATGGTCTAACCCTGGCACATTTTCTGGTGGGCACTAATCCAACAGGCCCTCCGTCTTCAAGCATAGCATTCTTATCTGAACTTGTACCAGATTCTGCAATCTGGCCACCCTACTGATGCATATGCTATGGTTGCCCTCTCATGGCACTGGTTTTGTTACAGAATGCCACTTTCACATTCCCCCTGTCTTCCTCAGCTGTTTCCATCCACTTTATACACCCAATGCATTCTGCTTCTGCTTCCCAATGTGGATAGTCCTCTCTTCCTCCCCTCCTCT